>NC_056749.1:466981275-467208775 GCF_019279795.1 Protopterus annectens
ACATTGCAGTGACAACTCAACATTGTCAACAGTGAGGCAACAAGTACCATTGTGTTGAAGCGGGTCTCAACATTTCAAATCGTTAACTACTATTAATGTTACTGTTATTTTTTACTTAAAAGTGAAAGGAACTCACAAAGTGATGTAAAAATAAGTTTAATAACAAACTTTTCGAGATAAAACTCTACTTTGTATTAGACGAGGGATAATGTGTTGAATGCTGAATTTAAATGGATTAATTACTTCCAAGCAGATGTGTCCTCTGGGCTGAATGACGTTGTGAGTTTAAAACCTGTTCTTAAGAGAAGGTTTCTTTTTCCATGAAACAAGCACTCAATTGGTTATATTAATTATTTTATTGTTGCTGCACTTCCATTGGTTTGAATTTGTTCATGTGTTGTATATATCAAAATGTGTTTTAGTATGATTTTAAGCAGTGAAGAAGAGTTTTATCTCAAAAGGTTTGCTATTAAACTTATTTTTACATTGCTTTGTGAGTTCATTTTGCTTTTTATTCTTGGACTGTTTTGTTTGGAATGCTATACTGGGTGTTTACCAGTTTGGTTTTTTGCTTTATGGTGCACCCATGGAAAACATTTGTACAGAAAGTCAGAAAAAAATTAACATTAATCTCTTCTTTGTATGCAAAGACAGAAAAAATTACTTTTAACCTTTAAGGAAGTTATTATTTCTTTTTATACATCTTGAAAGAGCTTTGCTATACTCCTAATTATTGACACTGCACAACATTGTATTGCTGCTTAATGTCTTGTAATAGTCCTGTAACATTGCCGTTTAACGCTAATTTATAATGAATTTTGTATAATATGTTGAAGCTTTTCTCCTGGGCCTCCACTGAAAAAGGGCTCTTCAGCTCATTTGGACAAACCCGGTCAACAAATGTAAAATAAATAAATAATAAGCAAGTTGCTTAAATGGGATGACATGGCTTCCTGAACTGTTTTGATAGACCAACATTCTAATTTTATGAACAGAATGCTAGGAAGAGAGATGAAAGGAGCAGAGAGTTGTGTAGAATACCTTATAGGATGCTACTAGCCTAGCTATCCAGTCATAGAAGCCCTCTGTATCCTTTAACCTGAGAGCATATAGACTATCTACCTGTGCTGCTCATCTGGTTGGGTGGGGTTCTAAGTAACTGATAAGTAAACGTGGTTTTCTTTATTAGTGAAGAATGTCTTATCTAAAACAAACTAAAAACATTCAGACAATGCAGTATAACTGAACTGAATTTAACAGATGTTATTGGTAATTTATTGTTGGCAGACAGACTATCTTTTAAAGATGAAATCATGCTGTACTGTACATTTTCTTTTTTCATGTATTGCCTGCTCCATCTTATTATGCTGTTGTTTGTTTCTGTAGCTTGTTACTGTTTGTTTTGACCACCAGGTATCACCACTATTTGGTACAATATACAACTCCATTTACTTCATTGCTCATGCCATGAACAATAACAGAAAAAGTGGGTCATGGGTGTCTGGTCGAAACTTAGTACGTTTTTCAAAAAACATGGAGTTTGATGGATTTAACCAAAAGATACGAACAGACTTCAGTGGGAATGGATATACAAACTATGTAATTCTGGATACTGACAGGAAAGGGAAGGAACTTCACCGTACTTACATGGTTGATATGGAAGCTGATATGGTCAGATTTATGGGAAGACCTATTCATTTTCCCAGGGGTGTATCACCGAAGCCTGATTCAGATTGCTGGTTTTCTCGTGGAAAAATCTGTACTGGAGGTATGCATATAAGAAACAAAAAAATGACAGTTTTCTGTTATTTGCTGTAATGTTGTTGCCTTTACCATAACAATAATCACAGTTATTTCACAAAGTTATTGAGGTGGTCCAAATTCTAATCCTATTCACAAATAATTCACAGTAAAAAATGTATATTTGACTGACAATGACTGAAACACCTGAGGATGCATTTAAATCTGCTGTAGCCATGACTAGTGGGAGAATATATTTTCTTACAACTGCTTAAAGGGAGCAAGATGTGTTTGATTCAGCAGCCATATTCATTCTGATCATTGCCATAGAAACTACTTTTGTTGTGTTATGAATATCAGTAATTGAATTATTACTTTTTAGGAACTTTCTCCTTACAGAATAAACATGTCTGGTGAAATTCAAATACAGGTGAAGTAGCCAGATGGAAGCTGGAATATGAGAGCGCTTCATCACTCTGTGGGATTGCACATCTCATTCCTGCTCTTGCAGAGTTATTATTATCATTTTCTTATTTTTATTGTATTAATGATCAAGGTAAATATTATAGACTGAAACTGGTGGGAATACTACTGGTGCTGTGAAGGCACGGTGCAACAATCCTGTTGGATTCTCAAGGTAGGTTATTTTTCTTTTTATGTCCACATGAGTTTTGTGTTGCCAGAACGAATAGCATGCAGCTGCCTTCATAGTGCTTTTTGTGTTGTTGCATCATACATTGTAGCAGAACCAGTTTAAAATAAATGGCCATTATTACAGACTTCACTTCTTTCTCTTCTAGCCAATAAGTGTACATTCATTTCTCAGAAAGTCTTCTCCTCTGTCAACAGAAATAAATTGTTTTCAGAACGACAACACATATTAAAATCATAAGACTTGTAAAGATAGCTGAAAAGGAATTTTAAGGTCATATATTTCCTACATGCTCACAGCATACACATACTGTGAGGTTAGAGACAATCTATAAGGCTTCTTAATCTAATGGACAAGAAGAGTAGAGAATAACCCATTATCTACTCGAAAGAGCAAGTCACAAATGTCCTTTATCTCACATTATTTCTGCATCGAAGTTTGACATGTTCTTGTAACAGACTTTGTTGGGAAGATAAAGTCTTAAGCAGTTATTAAATAATAACAAAAGGATAGCAGACAAAAGAAAAACTTAACTAGAGGATTTTGATAAGATACTTCTTCAACTGTCTCCTAAGGGGTCTACTTCACAAGACTGAAACCCCACATACCTGACTTTCATAATGCCGAGATGACAAAGCCGACAACCCCATAACACTGACATTCTGGAACACCAACTTTCCACTCCAATTTAATACCAAGTTGTAAGTGTATATACGACCAAATAACCAAAAATATATACCAAATATACAGTAAAAAGGACCATGGCTCACTGCAAGTGCTTACTTTCAAAAATCACTTTTAATAGAAAATAAATAAAAATGAACTCCTGAGGGTTAAAAATATTATACACACAGGTTAAGCGCTTTCATCTGCTAACTGCAGACTACACCAGAACAGCAAAATGTGTGCATCTCCCCCTTATATAATACATTTAAAAAAAAAATTTAAGATCCAATGGGAATACTCAATCAATTAACCATCTCATAAATAAAACATAGCCTTATGAATATTCATTAATTCTGCTCATTTAACCTCCACAGTTTTGTATTACATGCTGTTAACCTACAGTCTCTAAATATACCTATAAAACACTAGCATGTGTGTGTATGTATATATATATATATATATATATATATATATATACATATAAATATATATATATATATATATATATATATATATATATATATATATATATATATATATCAATCACATTTTGGTAGGAAAAACACATTTATACATTTGTAAAAAAGCACATTTATAACATGTAGAAGTGCTCATTTGTGCTATGATAAAAAATATGTACATCCTTGGAACACAATGTTGCACTTTTATTATTTGGACAGTATATCCTAACATATTACCTCATTTCTCATTGCACCAGCTTTCTTTTTGCTATATTCATTTGTCTCTGACTTTAATCTGTGCATCCATTTACCCTACTTTGACATGTCATTTATATCCTTGCATCCAAGATTGGTTTGGTGGGGATATAGTCATTCAACCCAGGTTCCTTGGATGTATTTAACCTGAGTTGCCATTTGACCTCTTTTTCTGCTAATTTTACCTTGACATTTCCTCCCCTTAAGTCCACGTTTACCTGTTCTAAAATCCCAACTTTAAATGTATGGCTTGCATCATATTTAAGCATATGTCTACACAAAGCATTATTTTTATAATTTTTCCTTATACAGTGGGTGTGATCATATATCCTGTTCCTCAATTGTCTGTCCGTCTTCCCCACATAATAACTCTGACATGTCATACACTTAGCTAAGTATATGACATATTGGGATAAATAACTCCCTTTCTTAAAACTTACTCTAGTGTGGTTGACATCCCCTAATGTGATTGATTTCTCTTCTATAATCTCCTTGCACTGCTGACACACTGCCCACATTTTTTTAGTATACCCGTCTCCAGTGTCACCCTTTGTTTTACCTTTCACTCTATCAAACCTATTCTTTAGGTTAGACCCAGTCTTGTACACATATGTAGGCCCTGTGCCCACTTTACTGTAAACCAAATCGTCACTTCTTAAAACATTCCAGTTTTGTTGCATTATTTTCTTTATCCCCTCAGCATATGGACTGCACTCCACAACACAAGCCCTATTGTAAGAATTTTCCTTTTCATTCTCATATTCACCCCTATACTTCTCCAACCCAATACCTAGAAGTGGTTTATATTTTTCCCCATTCTATCAGTACGTATTGAGTGACATTGTCTATTTAATGTCTGAGGTAACCCCTTTCCCCAAATAATGTTCCTATACATTCTAACTCCTTCATTTCATTAAAATCAGATGTCATTCTCGCAACTCTTAAGCACTGACCCTTAATGATACTCTTTTTTTGATTTGCTGGGTGACAACTAGTATATTCTAAACATGAGTTGCTGAATGTTTCTTTTCTATATATTCTGGATTTGAATCCTGCTGACCCATTCAATACAAAGGTATCTAGGTATGCTATTCCAGTCATGCCACTACTATGGATGAATTTTAAATAACTACTGATGTCATTCAAATACTTCACAAATACATCTACTTCACTGGTCGTACCATCCCATAAAATAAAAATATCATTCAAAAACCTAGTGTAGCATATACATTTACTAGCATATTGACTATCCAAAACATATTCACTTTCTCAATCTAGTAACACCATATTAGCATATATGGGGGCGCATGCCGCCCGCATGGCCACACCACTTTTTTGTCTATAGTATTCACCCTCAAACCAAATATAATTAAAATCCAATACAAAAGACATGATCTCACAAATTAAACTCATCTTTTCCCACTCAAAGTTCATATACTTCTGAATACTGTTACTAAACTGTTCTAGTCCTTCTTTCTTTGGGATGCAGGAGATCAAATCCACCACATCAATGGTTACAAACACTAACCCTTTCTTTCAGATTTCTGGTTTCAACCTTCCCACAAAATCCCATGAGTCTTTCACTATATGATGTACTTTATCATATACTGGTTTCAACCATCCATCTATTACTTTCCCATATGGGAATATGTTAGACCCACTACCGGAAATAATGGGCCTGTAAGGGGGATCTTGAATACTTTTATGGATTTTAGAGATCCCTACTATGGTGGCAAGTACTGAGTGTTCCACTCTCAAAAAAATTGTACAAATTCATGTCTATCCTGTTGTCCAAAAGGAACTCCTCTAGATATAAATCGATCCTTCTATGTCCGATATTTACTTCATTGATAGAAAATACCATATACTTACTATCATTATGTAATATTTCAAATATTTTGTTGTTATAATCCTGTGTTTCTACTAATACTACCCCCCCGCTTATCGGGTTTCATGACTCAAATGTCGGCTACATAACATATTTCATTTAGTAATTTGTTTTCCTCCCTACTTAAGTTGTATCTTCTCTTTCCCTTCGTACACTTCTCTTGCAACTTATACATTTCCTCTGTGACCAACCTCTCATATGTAAATAATGTTAGATGTACAGGGGACGTATACTTACTTTTTTTCTTAAACATTCTCCTGTGCACTTCTTTGGTTGTCCTGAAAGTGTATAGCCAAATTTAATTTCCTCAAGTACAATTTAAACTCAATTAAGGTATCTACTACATTGCATTTTTCATAAGGGACATATTTCATACCTTTTGTGAACAACATAAAGTGGGTTTTTTCAAGCTTTAATTGTGTGTAATTATATATATTAAATTGCCCCGTGCTGAATTGTACAGCATTATGCTGCTTTATCTCCACTTCATTGCCTTGTTTCTCCATCCTTCCTTCCCCTGCCAATGGTTCACCCCCCCTCTCAACTGTTCTACCCCCCAAGCTTCCCTGTACTCCCCTGTCCATTGTTGATTCCTTCCTAAAAAAACTTTTTCAAGATTGTAATGTGTTCTATTTTAATTTCTATCCATGGAAGGATTATATTTCGTACCCCTACCATAAGTGCTGTTATGTGCTCTGTCTTCCTTCTTTCATGTATAAGCCATTTATCATACTGTTCTATATCTCTTTGTAATTTGCGACACTTGTTATTAAATATTGTCTTGCTCTTATCATCTACAAAATCATATTGCTTCACATATAGTTTTTCCCACTGACTGAATAACATATTTTTCTGTATTTTTTCATTCAGTTGTTCAACATCCTTCAACAAATGACATAACTTGTTGTCATTACATTTAATTAAAAACTCCATAAATTTAAAACCAAAACTATCAAACAACAAATTACATTCTTTATTATTTTCTGCATTTAATTCCATTCCAGGTAAGCCACCATGTTGAACTTTGACCCTTACCCCCACGGTAGTGCAATCTTGGAGTTGGTGTATTTAGTTAGGGGGGTGTGGGGGTGCATTCCCCCACATGGGTGGGTTTACTTTGCTTCTGTTTTAATTTATTTTTCAGGTTGGGATGTCTGTGTTATGGGGTTGTCAACTTTTTCATCTCAGCATTATGAAAGTCGGATAAGTGGGATTTTGGTCTTGTAAAGTTTACCCTTCCTAAGACGTTTTTCCAGGAAACTATATAATGTTTGTTAAAAGTATGGACTGAGAAGTAAGCAGCAACTGCATAAATGCCCTCAATGTGAATATGTCTTTGCAAAATACAGCTACCTCCTATGTTCGAAATATGTATTGTCAACTCATGTTGCAAAATGGGTTCAAACTGTTCAGAATAACATCTGCTGTGGCTGGGGATTATTACATTACTTAAGTGAGTTAGCACCACTGACATGAAATGCTAGGACCATTTCCTGTAAAATTAATGAACTGTTGTTAAGTGTTGCAACTATATATCTCAAACTTTTAGATTAGGATAAAGTCAAATATAATGAGTGTGTGTGTGTGTGTGTGTGTGTATGTGTGCGCGCGTGGGGGGTGTAAATGCCCCAAAATAGGGACTGATTTTTAAATATTGCTCTTATAAACTTATAAAGTTGCTAGGATAGCAGCAGCAATAATGGGTTATCATGCATTTTCTGAAGGATATGAAGTCGAAATCTAAAATGTCTGTCATTATAGTGCTGTCAATAATCTATGATTTGCCAGTAAACCAGAAATTGAGAGGAAACAGACTAAAAATATGAGGTTGAAGTCTAATCTGGGCATTTTTTAAAAATCAGCACAGTTGAGAGGTATGGTAGAAATAGCTGAAAAAGTGCACATTATGATTACTATTGAGTCCTGGTCTGGAACTGAAGCCTGATTGTTGAGATCCAAAATGGGCTTTAGGTTCTTAGCTGTTTTCAGAACCAAGAAGAACTGGAATAATGCCTGCTACTCTAGAACATTAATTAGATTACATGTGGATTCCTCGAAGCTGTGACTTTCGAGTCCCATTTTACTATAGTCTGTTGGCTGAAATGGCAATTGATGTTCTCAAACAACATCACAAGTGTTTTTCTCTGTGGCAAAGCCCCCAAGTCCTCCCCTTAGCTATAATCAAATTTTCCTAAACATCCAGTGTTAGTTCAGAGAAGCTACATTAATATTACAACTTGGAGTCACCATACAACTGGAAATGGAGAATATCCTCAGTGCAGGGCATTGTGATGGAATAAGGAGTTCATGCAAACAAATGGACTCTCACGTCTCTAACAGGTAGAGCTGCTACCATTAGGGGGAGCAAATCATTTGGGACATGTGGCTTTGTCTAGTTAGGGGATAGGCCCAGCTCTTGCCATTGAGGGGTGTGAGCTGATAAGCCTTATAGGCCTGGCTCAAAGAAGTAAATTAGTGTGGCAAATCATTCAGGCTCAGACACATGAGAAGAGTGAATGGGTCAAATGGATGAAATTAGAGGAGCCACTGTGTGGACTGTGCAGACAGGGAGGGGAGAGAAAAAAAGAAAATGCATAGAATACAATGCCCCACTGGTATGTACCTCTCAAGACATCTGCAACAACTGGATAGGCCGCGGAAATACCTCACTAAAAGAATCACATCCCTAAAGCAGATGCCCTATGCTGACCATCTAAAAAAACTCCACCTATACTCTGTCGCATATCGTCTACTCAGAGGCGATCTCTGCTTAACATACAAAGCCATGTCAAACCCAGAGCTGTTGGACATGCTACACTTAAAGAAATCCCAATCCCTCAGAGCCACACACTCCAGGGATCTATACCTTGTCATCACAATGAACAAAACATGTTGGAGGGATAGATTCCTGACCCAGAGAGTCCTCAGACTCTGGAATAGACTGACCATACATGTCAAGCAGAGTGCCTCTTTGGCCCTCTTCAAAAGGAACCTTGACAATTGGATGGGAGATAGGAAATGGGAAGAAATAGCCAGGGAATTGTTATGGCTAGGCTTGTATAGGCCCTAGGGCCGATAGGTTGGTACTAGGCTATGAAAAAGAAGAATCAGGAAGCATTTTGTTCTCTCTTGAAGGCTTTTGCTTGGGTGAAGAAAGTTGATACAGTGATTAATAGATCACTTGAACTATATTTGGAGAAGAACTCAGTTGAGAATGAGATGAAGATGTCTCAATTTACTGGCAATGAGAATATTGCCCTTGACAAAGATTATAATCCAAAATAACTTTGGTTAAAGGTGTGTCTTTAGATAAATCTAGTAGTGATGTTAAAGTGAATACCATTGAGTTAGCCTTGATAAACATCTAATGTAGGAAAAAAGTAGTAGGCTGTGTGGCTCATTTAAGCTGCAAGGCTAATCAAAAACAAAGTACAATATTTATAATTTTTATTCTAAGATCAAGAAAACACATGTGGCTAATTTCTGTTCTCGAGCTGTATGTAATAGAAAACATAAAAAGCACATCACATTTACCAGTATATAATCTTCTGTATGTTGTACATTTCACAGGTCTGAATATGTCAGGGATCATTAGAGAAAGAAAGTGGCCAAACCAAGTAACAGTGAAACATGGTTACATACACTTGCAAGCACATACCTGGAAAAATAATTGTTCTACCTCAATCAACAGAGGGCAGTTTTGATAAAAACCTTTGAATTCCACAAGATAGGGTGCAAAAAGTGGTATTCCAGCACACAATACAATGTCCAGCAATGTGTAGCTAGTGAAAGTCCTATAGATGGAAAAATTGCCTCACAGTTATGTATATGCTTTTGGACAGTGTAGGTGTCTGTCTTACATGAAGAAAACAATGCTGAGCTGCCAGTGCGGCTCTCTGACAAGCTAATGATTCATTCTCTGATTACCTAATACATCTGTGATGACAACTGAGCAAATGCTCCCTAATGTTAACAGCACCTGGAACAAAAAACATACAAAAAGAGAGTTTTTTTTGCAGGGACAAAACTCTCTGCACCCCAAATGTGTTGATGACACCCCCCACTCCATCTCATATAAGCCAATTCATTTTATTTTTTTAAGTTTTAAAATATTAACCAATTACAATAAAGAAACATAACATATAAATGTCACACAAAGTAACTATTTACTATTGTCCATATTCAATCAAATTGACATATGTGCAACTAACAGTGGGTAAAACTGCCTTCCAGTTTATAGCCTGCTACAGACCACCCTCCCAAACCCAGGAACCCCACTCGGCCTTCCTGAGAACACTGGAAAATATGAAGGTCTCTCCAAACACCATTATATTGGGCGACTTCAACTACCCAAACATAGACTGGGAGCATTACTCTAGCTCCAACACCCTAGCTCAAAGGTTCCTAGAATTTATAAACTCAAACGCTATGGAACAACTTGTTACCACTCCCACAAGAGGGGAAAACATACTGGACCTGATCATCACCAACATGGGGACTCTATGCTCCAGACCAGAAGTGTATCCCTCACTGGTAAGATCAGACCATAAACTAATCTCACTGGATATTCACATTCCGACCCCACCCCCTGCCCAGAAAACCACAGTGAAAAACTTCTCTAAAGCAAATTTCACACTCCTCAAAACTGAGGTGGAATCCTTCAAAGCCCCCGGGCCTGTGGAAAAAATGGCCCAGACCGCAGAATCCTTTATAAATGCATTCTATGAACACCTTCAGGAATGCATGGATCATGCAATCCCAAATAAAACCAAGACCCAATCCTCCAAAGGCAGATGTCCTGTCTGGTGGACCCCAGCCATAAACAAACTATACAATAGAAGGAGGAAGCTACTACATGATAGAGCAAAATCCTAAAAAGGGAAGGCATCTCTGATCAGTGTTAACAAAAAACTACGGGCACTCATAAAATCGTCTAAGGCCAGCTTCGAGAGAAAAATTGCACAGGACACTAAGGATAATCACAAGGCTTTCTTTAGTTATGTTAGGAACCTGGGTGGGAATTCCCAGATATGCTCAGAATTGGTCCAAAATGACAAAAAATACACCGAACCCACAGACATTGCCAACATCCTAGCTGACAGGTTCAGTGCAAACATCTCCCCCCCCTCCCCACCAAAAGGGCAAATATCTATCCCAGCAGAGTGCTGCCCCCCTGACATCTCAGATGCTCAGGTAAGAGCCGCCCTCTCCAAAGCAAAAAACACAGCATCAATGGGACCAGATGGTGTCCCGGGCTGCATCCTACATGAACTCCAAGAAGAGCTAAACCCAAACATAAAACTACTGTTCAATCTCAGCCTTACCACAGGATATGTACCCAAAGAGTAGTGTACAGCAACAGTGGTCCCTCTCCACAAAGGTGGTGCCTCAACGGATCCTGGAAACTATCGCCCCATAAGCCTGACTGCTTGGTCTGCAAAGCTATGGAAAGGATCATCATGGACCTCATAAAAAAAGATATTGGGGACCTACAGACACTGGATCCTACCCAGTTCAGCTTTGTTAAGGGCAGAGTCTGCCTCTTAAACCTGGTTGATTTCTTTGAAACAGTTACCAAGGCCATTTACGAGGGGAAGGTGGTCCATACAGCCTACCTGGACCTCGCAAAAGCCTTCGATACAATACCCCACTCGGGCATTATAGATAAGCTCACCAGCTTAAATATAAACCCCTATGTCACTAGATGGGTTGCAAACTGGCTCAAGGACAGAACCCACATGGTTAGAATTGCTGGAGCCATGTCAGACTCCAAACCAGTTACAAGTGGCGTCCCACAAGGCTCAGTCCTGGGACCTCTCCTGTTCGGTATATATTTCTCGGAGTTACAGGCCAACATGGAAGGACTGTGGCTGACCAAGTTCACAGATGACTGCAAACTGGGCGCTATAATCGACTCTCCAGCCGACACAAGCATCCTCCAAAAAAGCCTCATAGAAACAGACAACTGGTGCCAGAGCCATGGCCTCAAGCCAAATGCCAAGAAGTGTATAGTTATCCCCTTTGTCAAAAACAAAGTGCCCACAAATTACCACATAGGTGGTAATCCATTAAGTACGGAAGAAGTAATTAGGGACCTGGGGACCCAAGTTGATAGCAATCTCTCATTTGACAACCACGTGGCCAAAGTGGTTAGAAAAACATGTTATATAGCCCACCTAATCATGAAGGGATTCACATCTAGATCAGGGGAGGTCATCGTGCCTCTTTACTCATCCCTCATCAGGCCCATAATTGAGTACAATGCCCCTTTTGGGATGTACCTTACCAGACACCTGCAGCAACTGGAAAGACCCCAAAAGTACCTCACCAAGAGGATCAAAGGGCTCAAACAGATGCCATATGCTGCCCGGTTAAAGAAACTCCAGCTCTACTCAGTGGCATACCATCTGCTCAGAGACGATCTGTGCCTGACGTATAAAGCCATGTCCAACCCGGAATTAATGGACATGCTGCACCTCAGAAAATCCAAATCCCATCGAGCTATGCGCTCGAGAGACTTGAACCTCAGCACTGAAATAAATAGGACATGCTGGAAGGACAGATTCATAACCCAGAGGCTCCCTTCACTCTGGAATAAAATCCCAGTCCAGGTTAGGCAGAGTCCCTCATTGACTCTCTTCAAGAGGAATCTTGATGAGTGGATGGGAGATAGTAGGTTTACCCCGGGTATCACTTCTGTGTCACTGTTAGACAGAGGCACAGTACACTAACCTCGAAAAAGGGCATAGCAAAATTAATTTAAAATGGGTGGCGAAAGCCAAACACACTCTGGCTAGGCTTATAAATGCCCTAGGGCAGATAGCCTAGTATGAACCTATGAACCTATGAACCTATATGTCAAGAACATTTGTTTTAATAAAGAGAAAAATCTACATTAAATTGTTTTTTCAGTAAACTTTCTACTTTCAACCATTTCACGTGGAATTATTATTATTACTTCTCATCTTAATAACATGTAATTCATTATAACAAACAGCCTTTTCAATATTTATAAATCCAACAATTGAGGTAGTATTTGCATTTTTCCAATTTTTAGTGACCAGTTTTCTAGCTATTGCTAAAATATTCCAAAGGAGATGATATTGTGACTCAGGAATAACCTGAGGAATTGGAGCATTAAATATTACTAAAGATTTAGTTAACTTAAAATTATCAGACCATAATGCTTGCATAAATATATTAATATTATCCCAGAAAGTTTTAAAACTTCACAATCAAAATACATATGTTGCCAAACTGTTTTTGAACTAGAATTGTATTTCAGTACCTAATATTTTGTTTCTTGTACATATCTTCAATTTCATGTAGAGTAATAAAACCTTTATGTAAAAATTTCCATGAAAATATCTTCTAGGTTAAAGATGTTGAAGTATTTCCTGGTAACTTTAAAATAATTTTTATTAGAATCTGAAATATTATTATTATTATTATTATTAAATTGATAAAAAGGTCCCAAGAGTTGTCTTTAATATTCAACATATATGATTTTTATAAATAACTGATATGCATCCTTTATTATTTAAATTAGTTCTACATTTTATTAAATATGCAATAAGACTAGGAGAATATTTTTATTAGAGTCTGTTATACATTCTATTTTAGATACTAAGTATTGTCTGTTAGTTTGTATTGTACGCCAATTTGGATCAAAATCATATTTTTTTATTAAATGTTCTAAAGTATGGATTTTTGTTTCATTTTATAACTGATTCCAAAAAAATTATATCTTTATTTCTTAAGATCAACATTGCATTTATATTTGAATACTGTATATAATCCTCTGTAAAAGCTATAGGAAATAATATAAACATCCAAGGCTTTAAATCAGAGTTTTTATAAATAACATTTCTAAAAGTGTTCAAAATATTATTAATAAATTAGAATTTGTTATTTTAAAGCTATTTTTAGAAAGCGGTTTTATTAACTAAATAAAGTTATTTGGTAAAATTTGATTGTGCAACTTTCAAATATTTTTATCCATTTCAAGCCATATATACTCATGTATAGTTTTCCATTTTTTCTGGGTAATGCATATTTAACAATAAACTTTCTGTTTTAAAAACTGAGGATAATAAATATGATTCTATATCTGGAAAGCCAATTCCACCATCTTCCCAATTTCTTATATGATGTTCAAAATTTATCCTAAATTTATTAGTTTCATAGTTTCATAGTTTCATAGTATAGTACTAGGCTATCTGCCCTGGGGCATTTGTAAGCCTAGCCATAGTGATGTGGCTTTTGCCACCCCATGAAATGGTACAAAAAATGTACAGAATAAATTTAGAATACTGTGCCTCTGTCTAGTAGTGACACAATGAAGGTCCCCTTATATAATAGAATTAGTTTACTGTGCCCCTGTCTAACAGTGACACAGATGTGACCCCTGGGGTAAACTTACAATCTCCCATCCACTCATCAAGATTTCTCTTGAAGAGAGTCAGTGAGGGGCTCTGCCTAATACGAACTGGGATCTTGTTCCAAAGCATGGGAAGCCTCTGGGTTATGAATCTATCCCTCCAGCATGTCCTATTCATACTTGTGCCGAGGTTTAAGTCTTTAGCTCGTGGTCCTGATGGATTTGGATTTTTTGAGGTGGAGCATGTCCATCAGATCCTGATTGGACATGGCCTTGTACATCAGGCAGAGATCACCTCTGAGCAGGCGGTATGCTACTGAATAGAGCTGAAGTTTCTTTAGTCTGGCAGAATAAGACATATGTTGGAGACCCTTGATCCTCTTGGTGAGGTACTTTTGTGGTCTCTCCAGCTGTTGCAAATGCCAGGTGAGGTACATACCAAATGGGGCATTGTACTCAATCATGGGTCTGATGAGGGAGGAATATAGGGGTACAATGACATCCTTGGATCTGGATGTGAATCCCTTCATGATGAGGTGTGCAATGTAGAATGTTTTTCTAACCACTTTGGCAACGTGGGTGTCAAATGAGAGGTCGCTGTCGACTTGGGTCCCTAGGTCTCTGATTACTTTTTCCGTACTCAGTGGGTTGCTGTCTATGTGATAATTTGTGGGTACTTTGTTTTTCCCAAAGGGATTGACTATACATTTTTTGGCATTTAGTTTAAGGCCGTGACTCCGGCACCAGTTGTCCGTTTCTGTGAGGCCTTTTTGTAGGATGTGTGTGTCTGCTGGTGTATCGACTATGGCACCTAGTTTGCAGTCATCTGTGAACTTTGTCAGCCACAGCCCTCCCATGTTTGCTTTAACATCTGAGAAATAAATGCCGAACAAGATGGGTCCCAGGACAGATCCCTGTGGGACACCACTTGTGACTGGCTTTGAGTCTGACATTGCTCCAGCAATTTTAACTTTATGGGTTCTGTCCTTTAGCCAGTTTGCAACCCATCTAGTGACATAAGCTCAACAGCTTAAAAGTAAACCCTTATCTATGATGCCTGAGTGGGGTATTGTGTCGAAGGCCTTAGCCAAGTCCAGGTATGCTGCATGGACTGCTTTGCCCTCATCAATGGCTCTAGTGACTGTTTCGAAAAAGTCAATCAGGTTTAAAAGGCAGGATCTGCCCTTTACAAAGCCGAACTGGGTGGGGTCAAGTGTCTGTAGGTCCCCTATGTCTCTGTTTATGAGTTCCATAATGATTCTTTCCATAGCTTTGCAGACCAGGCTGGTTAAGCTTATGGGGCGGTAGTTTCCATGGTCTGTAGAGGCACCCCCCTTGTGGAGTGGGACCACTGTTGCTGTACGCCAGTGTTCAGGTACATATCCCGAAGTAAGTAAGTTTTTATGTGTGGGTTTAGCTCCTCTTGGAGTTCACGTAACATGCAACCTGGGATACCGTCAGGTCCCATTGATGCTGTGTTTTTTGCTTTGTTTAGGGCGGTTCTCACTTGGACATCTGAGATGACAGGGAGATTACATTCAGCTGGGATAAGTATTTCTACTTTTGGGGGTGAAGGAGGGGAGAAATTTGCACTGAACCTGTCAGCCAGAATGTTGGCAATATCTGTGGGTTCAGTGTATTTTTTGTTGTTTTGAACCAACTCTGAGCATATCTGAGGGTTTCCGCCCAGGTTTCTAACATAGCTGAAGAAGGCTTTGTGGTTATCTTTAGTGTCCTTAGCGATTTTTCTCTCAAAGTTGACCTTGGATGTTTTTATGAGAGAACTTAGTTTTCTACTAATGTTGATCAGAGATGTCTTCCCTTCATGGGATTTTGCTCTGACGTGCAGTAGCTTCCTTCTTTTGTTATACAATTTGTTTATGGCTGAGGTCCACCAGACAGGACGCTTACCTTTGGTGGAGAGGGACTTGGATTTGTTTGGGATTGCATGATCCATGCATTCTTGGAGCTGTCCATAGAAAGCATTTGTGAAGGATTCGGCATTGTGGGATGTGGTATCCACTGGCACAGTGGGCTTAAAGGATACCAGCTTAGTCTTAAGAAGAGTGAAGTCTGCTTTTGAGAAGTTTTTCACTGTGGTATTTTGTGCTGGGGGTGGAGGTGGGATATGTATATCCAGGGTGATTAGTTTGTGGTCAGATCTCACTAGTGAGGGGTATACTTCCGGTGTGGAGCATTTTGTCCCCATGTTTGTGATGATCAGGTCTAGTATATTATCTCCCCTAGTGGGAGAGGTGACTAGTTGTTCCAGTGCATTTGAATTTATGAATTCCAGGAACCTTTGGGCTAGGGTATTAGGGCTAGAATAATGTACCCAATCTATGTTTGGGTAGTTGAAGTCTCCCAGTATGATGGTATTTTGTGATACATTCATATCCTCCAATGTCTTCAGGAAGGCTGAGTGGGGTTCTTGAGATTGGGAGGGTGGTCTGTAACATGCTACCAGTTGTATAGCAGTTTTGCCTATGGTTAGTTGCACCTGTATGGTCTCTGATGCTTCATGTGTTGCTACTAACCTGGACGTGTGGGTGTCCTTGATGAATATGGACACTCCCCCTCCCTTTGTGGTTCGGCCCGGGTTTTGGGGCCGAAAAGCATGATACGAGGTATAGCCTGGTAGCGCTGGGGTGCTCTCAGGAGCCTTGAACCAGGTTTCAGTTACTGCACAGACGTCGATGTTCTCCATGCTGAGGAGTGCATCAAGTGCCTGCATCTTGAGATTTAGACTTCTGGCGTTGAGCAGCGTTACCCTTAGTTTTTTTCCATTTTTGATTTCTAAGGAGGTGGGTTTGTCTTTTGAGCCTTGCCTAAAAAAGGCACTATGGGGGTGGCAAGAGCCTTAGCCAATATCCGGAAGCCCAGTGGTGACAGGTGTAAGCCATCCCTTGTGAAGCAGCGTGGCTTGTCCAACATGTCATCCCAGGCAGACAGACATTGGATCCCCTTAGAATGACACCAGTACTTGAGCCAATTGTTAAAGCTGATCATCTTGTCTTTGTATTGTGGTATCATTCTTGGTGAGGGCAAGATGCTGCTCAGGGTCAGGGTCATACCATCTTGGGCTACATAATCGGAGAGCTCCTCTATGTCTCTTTTCATGTAGTCCAGGGAGGTACGTCTCAGGTCATTCACACCAGCATGGACAATGACGGAGTCATATTTGTATTTGCTTTGGAGTGACTTGAGTGCGTGTGTTATGTGGCGGATCCTAGCTCCCGATAGACAGCTCACAGTCACCTTCTCCTTGTTCAGCCTGGTCAGCGGGACATCAGTGTGTCTAACTATAGAGTCACCTATTACTAGTGTATCAGGCAAGGTGTTTGGCCTTAAGTGCTGTGATTGGTTGACACACTGATTTATTGAAGTATGTATTGCATGTGTTTTGTTTTGAGGTGGTGGATTTTTGGATGTCTGCTTTGGGAGCCTCTGTTGTTTTGGTAAGTTTTTTATTAGAACCTCCGAGTATGTCTTTGTGTTTTTATGTGTTTGGTTTGCAGTTGTGGTAGGTCTATGTGGGACTGGGATTGTTGTGTGTGTGGTTGCCATCTCCTCCTGTCTGGTCATGCCAGCCCTGAGTTGAGAGAGTTCAGCCTCCAGTTTGGCTATATAGTTGCATCTCTCACATGTATTTGTGTTTGTTGGGAGGAGGAGAGGGTTGTCTGTGTACATGAGACAATTGTAGCATTGTCTCAAGATACCCAGATTGACCAGCTGAACTGGAGACGATGCCAGTAATCTACCACTCGACATGCTAGAACAGTATAAGGGAGTGCTGTACCTTTAAGGGAAGTGGATATTCACAGGGGTGGTAAGTAGATGTAGTGCTTTGCTTAGTACGAGAGTGCTTACTTAGTAGAGAAGTATTGAGAACAAGTGCTAGGCTTATAATATAGTGAGTAGTCTGGTTATACTAAGAGTAGAGCTTCCTTAAGGGAAAATTTGAAGAGCAGACTTGGCGGAGCCAGGAAAAAGTTTAACCTTGTTTAACCGGCGCTGCTCTATGCGCACAACCGTGCAAACGCGGATTTTAAACAGTGAACTACAAAAGAGCTAGAAATGGTCCAAAACAACCAATTACTACAGCTTCTTGTGCTGAGGTCACTTCCTACAGGGACAGGTAGGCTGCTCAAGGCTCCCCACTCCCACTGGTGAGCAAAGAAACTTCCTTCTATCCAAGTAAGGTAATGGACAACACAGGAACTACACCACAGCAATGCCTGTAAACTGGTCTAAACTAGTCGAGGAGAGGCGGGAAAACAAGGATTATTTTTTTGTTTTTTTGTTTTTTGGTAGAAACACACAGAAAATGCAGAAACAGTGATAAATTAGTTACACAGGCTAGCACACTTTAGTGGGCAGCCTCCACAGTTAAATTAAACAAACAAACAAACAAACTTTCGATCAAATTCGACTAAAATGTAACTTTAAGTGCAGATTTTAAAATAATGCAGCAAACAGTTAAAAAACAGTTCAAGCTAGTTCAGGGTAAGCTACAGAAGCTATTCCAAGTGAAAAAAAGCAAAGATACTTAAATCCTGAAAGTAGTCGCTTTTCTGAGTTCCTTGCTGCTAGGACCACTCTGCAGAACCACGAGGAGCTTGTCTGAGCAGTATAGCCAGAAAAAAAATGCCCAGAGGCGGATTTTAAACAGTGAACTACAAAAGAGCTAGAAATGGACCAAAACAACCAATTACTACAGCTTCTTGTGCTGAGGTCACTTCCTACATGGACAGACAGGCTGCTCAAGGCTCCCCACTCCCACTGGTGAGCAAAGAAACTTCCTTCTATCCAAGTAAGGTAATGGACAACACAGGAACTACACCACAGCCCAGAATACAGCAATGCCTGTAAACTGGTCTAAACTAGTCGAGGAGAGGCGGGAAAACAAGGATTATTTTTTTTTTTGGTTTTTGGTAGAAACACACAGAAAATGCAGAAACAGTGATAAATTAGTTACACAGGTTAGCACACTTTAGTGGGCAGCCTCCACAGTTAAATTAAACAAACAAACAAACTTTCGATCAAATTCGACTAAAATGTAACTTTAAGTGCAGATTTTAAAATAATGCAGCAAACAGTTAAAAAACAGTTCAAGCTAGGTCAGGGTAAGCTACAGAAGCTATTCCAAGTGAAAAAAAAGCAAAGATACTTAAATCCAGAAAGTAGTCACTTTTCTGAGTTCCCTGCTGCTAGGACCACTCTGCAGAACCACGAGGAGCTTGTCTGAGCAGTATAGCCTATATTCTATATTCCTATATATTAGTGTACCAAAAGAAATTTCTAAGAAAAGTGTTTATTCTCTTTAAATACTTTTCCAGAGGAGTGATCGATAAGTTTTGAACATAAATAAAATATTTATTCCTACACCACGGAAGACTGGACTTTTTCTACTTTTGGTTATTGGTTGGTACAATATTCTTTTGACTTTTCTGGGAAATTTTGAACATACAGTATTTTTGATAAGATTATCATTTTAATTAAAATGAATATTTCCTCTATAGAAAACAACAAATTATTCAATTTATTTATTAATATTGTAATACTTTTTGTAATGCATGCAACATTTAATTAAACTATATCTTTATAATTAGTTGTTAAAGTAATACCTATCAACTGTACAGATGTTTGCAGAACATCCAGATTTCTGGCTCATATTTTTGGTCCATTTTCATAAATGTGTGGTTTTCTGGCAAATTAGTGGCAAATCATTAAAGATTAAAATTAGAAAATAATGACAGACATTTGATTTTCCAAATTCTTACCCGTCAGAAAATACATTATAATGCAAAACCTGTTATTCTATCAACTTTCTTAGTTTGTAAGTGCAATATTTAAAAATTGTCCATATTTTTGTGTCTTTGTTACACACTTCTTTATGGCTTTGTCCACTTTTCTTGTAAGAGGTTGAGAGGTAGTTAGAATAATACCCAAGTATTTAATTTGGTCATTATTCCAATCAAAACCAACATTATTTTTTAATTTTTTATTTAGTTTTTTATTAAGTAATAATGTTTTTGTTTTATTATTAAAAGTTAGGCCTGATAATTTTTCAAAGTCATGTAATGAGTGCATTAATGTTTTTAATGATGATCCTATATTTCTTATTGTTAATATAATGTCATCTTTGAAAAGTTATATTTTAAAGGAATGTGAATCCATTAACTCAAAACCTATAATGTTTTTATTCATTCTAATACAATTAGCTAATGGTTCTATAATCAAGGCAAACAGTAAAGGCGAGATAGGGCACCCTGCTTTGTACCTTTATTTACTTTAAATGATTTTGAAAAATATGAATCTATTTTGACATAAGCATAACAAGCCTCCAATTTTCACTCAAAAATAAATTAGAAATATGCTATAACAAAACAGCCAAATTTGCAACAAACACTCATCTTTCCACATAGAACTGCACACCACTAAAAATTTAAAGTGGCTAGAACTTTCTCACTACCTCACCTATCTCCAGCTAACTATCACACACAAAATTTGGTCTAAATCTGAGGATTGCCCTGCCCTAAAATCCATATTTTCCCAATACAATCCCAATAGGTCCCAGAGATCAGAAAACCAAGACCTGCTACAAGTTCACAAACCTAAACTGCCTGCTGGCCAACTCCTATATTGCTGGGTTATAGGTAAAATCTGGAACAGCCTTTGCCCAAATATTCACATCACCAAAAGCACCACTTCCTTCAAAACAGCTATTTGTAATTACCTCTACTCTTCCTGGAGTTGTAATTGTACATAGCCTCCTCCTCCCATGACCTTTTTATTCTCCTTACCTCACCTAAGATTTACACTAGGCACACTCCAACCAGATACATCCTTACCTTACATGCACTATCTTTACTTTTACCACTAGGTACCTTCAGGTCCAATCTTATATCTCCTACACTCTTTTTATATATCCATCACTTACTTTTCTCCAACATCTACTTTTCCTTTTTTTCATTACTCCTATAAATGTGGTTTTCATAGCAGTTGAATATCTTCCCTATTCTAGCATTATAGCTGATATATATTTGACAGACTCACATCTAATATACTTGTCAACTGTACTGCATTTCTTTGCATCACTTATCATGTCCACTCTATATATACAGTTGTATAACATTGTAATCTGTTCAGGTTTCGTATGTTTTAATCATGTTTTTGTGGAACTTTTCTCCCTGGGCCTCCACTGAAAATGGGCTTTGTTTGGTCCAGTGGACCATCCCGATAAACAAATGGCAATAAATAAATAAATAAGAATTTTTGTATCAACATAGAATTATATTTATAAAGTTATTTGAAAAATTATATTTTTTAAGTGTCTCAGCTAAATATAGCCAATTTACTGAGTCAAATGCTTTGTTTAGATCCAAATTTATAATTGATAATTCTTTCTTTATATTTGCATAGTCTATTAATGAAATTATTCTTTTAATATTATCTTGAGTTTGTCTATATAAAAATGAATCCAGTTTGATCCTCATCTATGAAAATATGTAAGATTTATTTTATTCTATTTGCTAGGATTGGCATAAAGATCTTATAATCTATATTTAAGAGAGATATAGGTCTATATGAAGAACACAGTTTTGGATCTTTATCTTGTTTTAAGGTAGGTGATACTAAGGTATATTTCCAAGAAGGTGGGATATTGACATTAATTTTAACTTCTCTATAAAACTTTAATAAAATAGTTAATGGTTCAATTAGGAACAATTTATAAATTTCAGAAATAATTCCATCTGGTGCTTTGTTGTATTTTATTTTCTTGATTTGTTCTCTAATATCTGTCAAAGTTATAGGCTTTTCTATTTTTTATTTGCTCTAAATCTAGTCTTTTATGAATAATTTTACTTAGGAATTCTTTGATATTATTTTCTTGTTCTCCTGCATTATCCAATATATTTAAAATTTCAAAATACATTCTAATATATGTTCTAGGTCTGTAGCATTTTTTTTCTTTTTGTCATTTAAAATAATATTAATATGGTTAGATTTTATTAATTTTCTTTGATCTGATAGCTAATTTATGTAGTCTTATTGGATTCAAAGACTATGTTTGTAATTTATATTTCTCTATTTCTCTAGATTGACACTTTATGATTTAACATTTCTGCATATTTTAAGTTGAAATCAATAAGTTTAGACCCTAAATCTTCATTCCCATTTTGTATAAGTATCTTAAAAGTATCAAGTTTTTTTCCCCATTCCCTTCTTTTAGTTAAATACTAACTATATATTTTACTATAAATATATGCTTAGAAAGTGCCCCATAAAATATCAGAAACTTCATTATTAAAAATAAGTATTGTTGCTTTTCTTTTAAAAAGCATTTTCTGAATTATTTCAAGTCTGTTATATATGTTGGAATTATATTATGAGGAATTAATCTATTTGACTTAAGTTTTATAATAAATGTTATACCATTATGATCTGACAAAGGACATGATGTTATTATATTTTTTTTCAATTTTGGTAATCAATTCATTAGAAATAAGCACTGTATCTATTTTAGTTTGTGTGCAGACTCTGTATGAATAATGAGTATATATCAATAAATTCATAGTTATAAAGGCATTAATACTTTTTAGATGTAGGGTATCAATGACATGTTTTAGGGTTTTAGCCGGAGCTGAACATCTAAACTTTATCTGAGAAGTCGAATTTTCACTTTTCAATAAACAAAGTCTCCAGCCAAAATCAAATTTTCTTTCATATATGATATAGTTATATCATAGTATTTTCTTGAGTAATTAGCTCCAGTTCCTGGAATCCAATATACATTTGCTAAAGTATAAACTTGTTTCTGTAATTGAATAACCACAGTGTTCAGCATTTCATTTTTATCTGAAAATATCTCTAACATTAGGCATTATAGCATAATTTTCCACAGAATAACAGTATCTCCTCTTTTTGATCTAAATTTTGAGCTTGAAATTACTGTATAGCCTTTAGATTCCCATCTAGCAATATCATTTTGAATTAAATGTGTTTCTTATAAAAAACTTGTGTGAGCTTTTTGCATAGCTCCCTGTATTAGAGCTATTATTTAAACCAGTTTATGTTCAATGGAATGCATTTTAATTGTCATGTTAAAATTAAGGCTACAAAATAAAAATTATAATCATTTTGTAATTTCAAAGAAAAATCTAAACATCTATTTCTAAAGAGATGACACATTCTCTTAATAATCATAAACATTTCATTTATACAATTCAAGATTGACTTAAATACCCAAAGTAACTTATTCAAAACAAACCTAACCATAAATTTAGAGCCCATGAAGAAACCAACTGTTCCTAGTTTGATGAGAAATCTCATTCAAACTATCCACTGTTTACTAAATTGATAAAGCTTTCTATTCTAATCTATCATTTTTGCTACTGCTATATAGTAATAGTATACAATTTAAGTGCAATATATAAATACAAAGTGAGCACTAATAAAGGACTAATTTCCAATTACTAACAAAACATACATTTATAAAGTAATATCAATCTTGTTATTAACATCTAATACACAAAAATAATTTTATAGAAATATTTCAAAACAATGCAATAACTTTTAAGCCCAATAGAATTATAGTTGAATGAGATGAACTAGTTCAAATTTTCAAAACCAGAATGATCATCAGTTGAGAAATTACCACAGTCAACCTTAGTTTTTTAAATGAGAGTTAATTATGATTATCTTCCTTGAATAATTATATTCCAATGATGAAGGATCCTTTGCTGTTTGAGACTGAAACTGGAAGACTGACAAATGCATCAGATTTCCTGACCTTTAATCTCTGGACATGCAACAGTGAAATATTAATTTTGTTTTACATTTAGCTAAAAGAACTCAAAACTCAAGCAGGAAATAAGTGACTTAAGACATATAACATTTCAATACATTTAAAGCATGTTTAGATAGTGCACCCTTAAGAGATTAAAATAACTATTTAATTAAGTAATTTAAAGTAGAGATAAAAACAAGAACTTTTATAGTTACCCAATGACATTTAATATATGTATTCAAATCCCTTTTAAAATATAACTGTAAATGTATATGTATATATTTATTATATTAACAAAACTATTTGTACATTTAACTTTGCATAAATTAATTAGTATCATATTAACCTGCCATATCAAAATGTATTCAATATAACTGTTAATAATTCACTACTCACTCACCAGTCATACATATTTACACCTCTTAAATGCATTTAAATAATTTTATTGAGATCATTACATCAATAATATACCTCATATATAATCATGAAACCCTAAAGACCCCACCATTACAAGCACATTGTATTGATTATATTTGCTATATGAATGAGGTTAATAAAATAAGAGAATAAAGTTTACATGTTTACATGCATTTGAATACCAAACTATAAAACAAGCAAATATACTTCAACAAAACAATAATATTTATGTGTAGACTGTTCTAGGTTTATTTTATATAGCAGATCACATAATAGGTTGTGGTCACTTTACTACCAGACTCAACATTAATAGTCATGATATGTAAAGGGAGATAATTATATATGTACTATAGAATAAAACTGCTTTTGAGAACTGTCCCAAGGCCTGACATCCATCTGTATTTATCATATTTTCATATAAAATTACAGCAGCAAAGGTGCCCAAAACCTGTCTCAGTGACTGCATCATTATTATAAAAGGGTTTAAATGTATAATACTATATTGCTTCATTTTATACAGGTTTGGATATTCTTCATTTTATTGCTATGTATAAATCATTATACTTGATATAAATTAATCCTGTTGATAAATTCACTGCTTAAATATAAACATGCTGTAAAGCATATGCTAATAAATATTCATTAATTCTATTATCAAATGGATATTCATAAAGCAAGACCACCAGTTGTTCAAAACTTTAACTACAAAGCTCATATATAAACAAGCATATAAAAAGCATGAAATGTAATATTAATAATAAATGAATATTGTTAAACTTACAAAAACAAACAGAAATACTTTTATTTTAATTTTATTTTAATTATGCATATCAGTATCTATATATACCTAGGCTTTCCAATACGTGTATGCGTGTGAAAATCAAACTAAATAAAAAACAACTAGAAAACCTAATTATTTTTTAGTAATGTAGTTAATAGCTACAAATGAATCAGAAGCCTTTTTTGCTAGTAGATGCTGACCACTATTGGCAACAAAAGATGATTTATCGACCCAGAAACATAAATCTTGTCATATCACTTAATACTAAATAATGTCAGCATCAGCTCAGCTTTTTATTATTCCATGTGTAACAATTAGAAGTTAATAATTTAATTTAATAGACTACTGAATGAAGAAGATTGTTTAGCTACAATATGTGACAATAGCACAGAACCGCAGTACACAGCACCACTAACACATCGCAAAAGGAGCAATGCCACATCATGCAGAACACCAAACAAAAACAGCCAATTAATATCCAGTCTGCAAAACTCTGCAGCAGACCAGCAGAAATTCCTTACTAAAATCTAAAAACCGGGAAGACTGTCCGCCAATGAGAAGCAAGCCAGAATTGAATAAAACAACAGAGAGAGACATCAAGGCAACAGTAAAAAACAGGAACAGGCACAAATGCAGGAACTTCACCGTGAGCCCTGGTTAATCCTTCAAGAAGGATATAAACTCCTAAACTGCAGGCATTCTACTGTCTGTGTGACTACATATAATAATACCAGGTGACACTCATGGAATTGGCTGCATTTGGCAAACTCTCACCCAAAATGGCTCTCACAAACTGTCTACATGCAAGGATCAAAAAGGCCCATGGAGGCTTGCAAACCACCCACGATCTTTATCTGTCTGACACCTGCCCTCTGTAGCTGGAAATAAATGCTACATCAATACAACAGTGTTCCCTCCAAACTATCACTACCCACCTTCCCAAAAGCATGCTAATGCCTGCCCAGAAATTGCTTCAAAAGCAGTCCTCTGCCATGTTTCAAGTGCAACACATTTTGTCTGCATCCTTTAAGTAAAACAGCAATGACAATGCCAAGGAGTAATCATGCAGCTGGAAACTCAGAAGAGACTGCCCTGAGAAAACTAGGCACATGGAGAGAATGAGATGCATCAAGCAACACTGGGCCATCATCCCACAACTCCTGACCCAAACACTACCCATCTATGTCAAATCTGGCAATCAGGTAGATGGACCAACTCAAAGCTCAGATACCCCTTCCAGTCACAACCAGGTCACCAAGACAGAAGCAACACACATATGAACAAGTACAGCATCTGCAACACACAGCAAGTACATGCAAACTGAATCACAAAGAGCACCATCAAGAAGAATGCACCAGCAAACCCTCCAAATGAACCCACCATACATTCTCCCTCTCCACCACTAGTCTCAACCTGCTGGCTGAAAAGTCAGGGACACAAGTAATGGAAGAAAGCTTAAAACCAGTGACATGGTTTAAATCACGTTCTTATTAACTATAAAATTAACGAAATGAAACAGCAAAGGGATGTCCATTAACAGATAATTTCTAAACAATGAGATGTGTAACTGTAACATCTTGCATTATTTAAAGAATATAGTCTGTGACATAGCTCTCAAATGAATCAGGGAAAAACTCCATCAAAACTAGGGACAGATCCAGAAAGAATTGGGAACACTTTTTAACATGCCTGTACTTTTTAACTTGGCTTTAGCAAAATAAGTCCGCACTTCTAATCATTGGCACCACCCACTTAAGTATAATTCACCACCATTTTTCAAAAGGTCACCAGTTCTATAAGGTATAAATAGGATCACAGCTCAAACCCAAGTCAAAAAAAGAAAAATGAAGACTGGCCCAGTAAATCAGGGACAGCTGAGAGACTTGATCTCTGACAATCGACAAAAACAGTTAGAACAAAAGTTTTGTCAGGGGAAGACTTAAGTCAAAAAGCAAATCAGGGACAACAACAAATATAATATCAACATAAATAAAAGAAGAAAAGAGATCTATTACAGTGAAAATGTGTTTATGTGATCTGTGGATTGCTTTAAGAAATGCACATCTGCTTTTATTGAAATATTTAAAAACTTGCAAATTCATCAGCAATCGCAACTTTTGACCTCTAAAAATATACAGTATTGATTACTGCTGTTCCATATTACATTCAAACAAGAAAGCTCGAGACTTAAGCAGGAAACAGGTAAGTGATTTAAAACAGATAGAACTTTGAAATGCTCTCACTCTGTCTTAGAAGTAATAGCTTTAACAGATGGTAATAACAGCCATCATTTTAAATGAACAATTTAAATAAAAAATATAAGCTAATGGCATCAGCACTGTTCAGTAATACTTCCTATAGATGTAATTCAGCCTATCAAAGCACAAACCCCTTTTTAACTATGCAAGCATGCAGTTTCATTTTATTTACAAAAAATATTATTTATATATACTAATTTACTATAAGATTAATCACTCTTCTGTAGCCAGCTCTATCTGACCTATTATATGTAATTAAACAAACATACACAATACATCACAGACACACCAGACATGGTGATTATATTATATAGATATAATTAAGACTTTGTTAAATTATTAAAATTAATAAGAAAATATTATCAAAACAATTTATTACCTTTCTGAATATATTTTAAAGTTATGTCTGATGGTAAATAATAAAGATAAACAACAAAATAAAATATTCATTTTTCTCTATGCTTTTTATTCTTCTCTTTTACTGACCAATCACTTCTTGTAGCTTGTCTTTTTAAAGATGAACTCAAATCTATTTGTTCTGTAGTGTTAAGTAGATTATTGTTTTGAACAAAAGAAACAATCTTCCAAGGATTCAAAAGTGTTCTGAAATGTGGTAAAAATAACTTTCATTTTGCTGGGTATTTCAGATTTGTTTTCATTCCAGATTTTTTAGGCTCTTTAAAAGAGGAATACATGCTTCCCTTTTTGAAACTACCAAAGGAGAATATCACTGTCAAATCTAATAACAGTGTCTCCTATTTTTATGGGTGAAACAGACCAAGCCATTTTTAAAATTGTCTGTTTTGACTTTTGGTAAATCTAACTATTATTGATTTTGGATTAGAAGATATACTTGATGAAATTATTATAGATAAGGAAATGTGAGCCCTCTCTTTAGGCAGGTTTAAGATTTTTGGTAACCAAGAAGATAAAAAAAATATAATCATGTTGTCTCCTCCTTGTTTGATATTGTTTCTTCTCTCTCTGTTTTCTAGATCATCCATTTTTTTCCAGGAATTTACTGTTCTGTTTAAGAATAAATTCAGTATTGTTTTCTCTTCCTGTTATTCTATCATCAGTGTCATTAACTGATGCTTCCACAGCAGATATTTGAAGTTTTTGTTGTTTGCCAACTTCACTAATTAGATAAATCTGTTTTTTACAATGTTTTTTAATTACATCTATTTTAAAATGAAGTTTGTCCATTTTTAAAGACAAGTCCTGTGTATTATTAAGGATACATGGAAGTTCATTCTTCACAGAAGTTTCTTGAGATGCTGCTTTATAATGGCTAATTTTTTAGTAGTTGTTTTGATTTGTATTCTTGACAGGGAAATATTTTAATAGATACATTTTTTCCTCATCAAAAAAGTTTGTTTTCTTTATGATATTTCACCTTTTGTGAATATTTTTCAATGAGTTTGATAATTAAATCCTGTTAAATTTGTTTAAGAGAAGCAGAGCAAACATCTTATGCTGCCAGCTGCTTGCCATCTTGCCCATGACCCCATATAAGCTAATTCTGATAAAACATACCATTACAGAGAAAGGGGAAATCCCCAGTACACTGGCAATTCAATCTTTGAAGGAAAACAGGCATTTGCACATCAGTGATTGTACAGAAAATAGTTTATATCACTAGCATTTTGCACACAAACATGACTCCTAGCAGCATACATAATCAACTTTATACTTGCAGGTAATTTTTGCTTCCAAAGGACAAATGCCTGGCTTTCTGCATGTAGAAGAATGTTAAGGTGACAGCTTGCTTGCTTGCTTAACAGGATGTATACAGGTACTGATATAGTTACCTGTAACCAGCTACATATAGAAAGGAAAACAGCAGTTTCACAGACAGAAGGTAATGTCCTGACTATAAAACTATAAAACCCGAAGACTAATATAGTACAAGCCTTGTTGTGAATTTTTTAAGTTTAACATCTTCTGGTTATCTTGTATCACTCAGCTGGAACTCTCTGCTATATTGGCTAATGTTTTTAAAGAGTTATGCTGGTATGATGAGGTGGTAGCCAACATTATTAGCACATTTTCTGATATTAGTAATATCTGATGAAAATCCAGAATGGTGCTGTGGGGACCTATAATACAGAAGAAGAGTTGAAAAGACCAATGTTGTAGTTATTGATGTTAGTTCTGAATAATTACAGTGATTAATCTGGTTGGAGCCACTGATGTTCTGTTTACAGCAAGGACAACACCCTGATAATGTTATCAAACTAGCCTGTAAGCACTTTAAAACTGACAGGAGCTGCTCTCTCTTGAAAATCAATATTCCGAGTCAGGCAGATGCAGCTTGTGAGGAATCATGCTAGACTTCTTTGTGGGATATATATATATATTTTTTTAATTTTGGTTAAAAGCAACTCTTTGCTTGCTTTTCTCCATTTCTTTGGCATATTCTTATTTTTGTGTGTATATTTTTTAGACACATTTCTGTTAGTTTTTCATTTCTGTTTGGATTTATTGTACACCATTTTCCTGGATGCATTACTACAGTGACAATTTTTACAGGCACTATTTTACCATTGCAGTATACTTAATTATAATGAATCTGCAGCTCTTTTTGTTGGGAATGGACTCAAACCCCTATTGTAAGGTGTCCACCACTCCATCTTCAGTTTCTAAATATGCCACCTCTAAGGTTGCACCACCTCAAATAAAAACTGAAATCACATTTTCCTTTTGCATACAGTATGGTTAGAGATGAAGGGAGTGAAAGCAGAAAGCCCACTTTGAGAGTGATATAGAGAGGCATTAACCCTGGTGAATTCCATTGTTTAAGTTCCTCCATGGAGGTATAATGATCAATGCGAAGGCTGTTACCAGGAGTATGATTGCAGAGAAAATGGTCCATACTGTACTCTATCAGATGAGTTTTTCTGAGTGAAGACATTTTGCCCCAAGCTATACAATAATTGCAGCTATTGAAAAGAACCTAAGAAAAATTTAGAACAAATGACTAAAAGACTAATACAGAATGTGGATAATCCTTCTGTCAATTTTGATTCATAAGCCAAAGAGGTGCTAGATATTATTGTGTTTTATATTTGTTAAAGATAAAAATTTACATGAACAGTTTGGTTAAGTTCATGTTTCTGGAAAATGTAGAAATTAATATTAACAAATTAGTTTTGCACAGTAACTGTTTTGCTATAGTGCAGAAACATAACTCATACATATAAATAGAACTATGGCATATTTCCTTTCAGTGTTACTCTACACAGGTCTAAACAATGTAATTATTATTAGACTATGTTATCTCTAGTGCATCCATTTATTCATATTCCCTACCTTTGACTCCAGATTAAATAAGAAACCTTCTATAAATACGAAATCAAGGAGAGAAGAGTAGTAGAATTACAAGCATTTTACTTACTACTCAGTTTTCTTTTTATAGATATAGGCATCAAATGTGCTGCACAGCTATAAAAACAACAAAAGTGACAGCTGTTTAGGTAAATGAGACAAACTGCAAAAGGGATTCTCAAACATCTATGGGCATTACGTAAGTTTGGGTCTATGCCATAGGATCAAAATTTCAAAAGACTGAGAGCCAAAATATCTAAAACATGAAATATCTAACATGGGAATTTTTCCCTTCTCCACTATTGTGTGACTTCAGAGTTGGTATTTATTTTATTTTTATTTTACATTTGTTAACCAGGGGTGTCTGACTGAGCCAAAAAGGCCCTTTTTCAGCAGAGGCCTGGGGAGAAAAGCACCACATAGAAAAATTACAGATACATTTAGACATGATCAGTATACACACAAATTACAAAATACATGTTTTTACAGTGGTATGCAGCACATCAACAGTTACAGTGGAGAGAACAAACAAAAAATATTTAAAAATAAAGGTACTTAATAGATTTGTGGTGTGCAGCTGAAATTTGGAACATAGGTAGAATACATACATAGTACACAGGTACAGTACATACATTGTAGATTAGCCAGTGTTTGTGAGAATAGTTTTCAATCTTAATCAAGTACTCTAGGTTTAGTGTGTTTACCTTATCCACTTTCACTAGTCTGGGGAGCAATCATGGCACTGCCAACTTTGCTTGAGATGTTGCCTGATGAGGTCTTTAAAGGAGGCTTTGGATGATGTGTTTTGAATGCTAGTAGGGACAGAGTTCCATTTTTTTAGCCACTGAACTACTATATAGTGTGTCTCCAAAGCTATTGTAGCTGTTGGTGACTTCTAGTAGTAGCTTGCTTGATGATCTAAGAGGTCTTTTGGCTGAGTGATGTACTAGGTTTTTGAGGACAGGATACTTACTGGTATATATAATTAGCAGGGGGTGTGTGGGTGCGGGGGGGGGGGGCTTGCCCTCCCCCTGCATTATAAATGCTTTCAATAGTTCAAGTTTTAGATATTTTGGCTTTCAGTCTTTTGAATTTTCTATTTTATGGAACAGACCCGTAAGCTCACATATCTGTCCCATTTGAAAGGGACATCTGTAGTGGATTATCCTGAGAAAGTATCCCAAGCAGCAGTGTACTCAATGGAGGAGGCAGATGGAACATTGGGAGAATGTAGACAGATGAATAGGTGTCATGTTTTTGAGAGGATGCCTTCCAAAGTGACAGCCTGCAGGGAATGGTGGTCAAAGCTATAGAAATTAATTAAAATGCATATTGATTACCATGTACCAAAGGAATAGATGTGTGTTATTGACACATTTTTGAAACATATACTCATAACTGGCTTTAGGCACCAGTGAACCCTGTGGTCGCTGGGGGTGCAAATCACAGCAAGTTATCTTATCTTGATATTTTCTAACATGTCTGTCAAGCCAAGTGGGTAATAATAACTCTTATTTTGATCTTGTTTAAAACTCAAAGATATCTCTGGTTAAAACTACAGTGTTTTTGCAAGTAAAAAGTTTCACAATTCTGGTAAACTTTTATCAGTAACATTGTGCCCCTGGCTTAGTTAAATCCTACTGATTGACATTTTCTTTACTAGAACATTAAAAAATGAAAAATGCATCTAATAGGCTGTAAAGAGACTCTTCCTTTTTAAAACACACAACATTAAGTGCTTTTGTCTCTCTCACAGGAGACTTCATCAGAATAAAAAGCACTTCATCTAATACATTTAAATAATCCTAACTTCCACATTATTGGTTAAACATACACCCAATCATATTATTTTAAAAATGTCACATGCTAAATCCACCATATTACCATTAAAAATATGTGTGTAAATTAATAGCTTTGTTTCATAACATTTATTCTTTTTATTACCCCCTTAAAATTTTAAAACAATCAGTTGTTTTAAGCATATGCATGTATCCAAAACCAAACCATTAGTACATTGTGTCATTTGCTCTTATAATCTTTCTGCTTTATCCTTTAATGCTGGTTTTAAGGAGACGGAATCATTGAAACCGGGGGAAATTTTGCTGCCAGTCTTAACTGCCATTGTAATTCTTTTTTACATAATAAAGTCTTCCAATCCCCTCCTCTTAATTCAATGTTTGTGGTCTTTAGGATGTCAAACCTAAAACACACAAAACCATTGCAACCCGCGAAATGCCTGTACAGGGCATTAGTTTCTTTTTTGTTTTTAATATTGTTATGTTCATATGTTTTTTAATCGTCTTTCTGTTTGACCCACATAAAATCCATTACATGTTTCACAGATAGCAAGATAGACTACCCTTTCAGTAAAACAATTCCCCTTTACGAAACTGATTTTTGTTTTCATCTTGTTACACAATATTATGTTACTGCTTTTTATAATATATGAACATTGGAAACATCTCCCACAGGGTCTAGTTCCCCCATCAAAATATTTATTTTATCAATTTTTTTCTCCAACAATACTTTCATATTCCTACCCACCTTGTTAATAAAATGGGCTTGTCACCCAATAGGTTCTTTACCTCCTTGTTTACTCTGAAAATACTCCATTTTTTGATAAAATCTCTCTTAACTATCTAAAGATTGGACTATGTTGTATAATACATGCTTTTTCAAAGTTTGTGGATGAATTATTTGTTATCACTGTTATTACTGTCCTGAAGACCTATCCATAACAAGGGTTTTTATCTTTTTCTCCATTATTTCATTACTCCTTCTAGTATATCTTCCACAATTTATTTAGTATATTCCCTTTCTGCAAACATGTCCCCTAGCTTCATCAATTCTACCTTCACATCTCTAAGCTGAGAGGTCATACGGGCTATCCTTATAGCCTGCCCCTTTATGAAGCTCTTTTTTTGTGTTAATGGATGACTACTAGAAAAGTGAAGGTATGAGTTGCAGAAAGTGTTTTTCCTATAAATATTGGATTTAACGCCTGTTGTTGTATGTGAAATGGTGATATCTAAATAATGAATACTGTGAGTACTGTATTCATAAGTAAATTCCAAAAATGACACAGACTTTATTCAAATAGTCAATAAAAGCTTGTCTCATTTCTATGTTGCCTTTCCATAATGTAAAAATATCATCCAAAACCTTATGTATAATTTGATATTGTTATAGAAAATACTTTGAAAAACAAATTTCCTTTCCCAGCCCAATAGTACTATGTTGGCGTATACTCTTGTGCATACTGCACCCATGGCTATGCCTCTCAGCTGCTGAAAATATTGGCCTTCAAAGTAAATAAAGTTGTTTTCTAGAATTAATGACATCAATTCACATATGCAAATCTGATCAGGGTTCAAGCCTGAACAAGCAAATAATGTTGCAATGGTTTTGTGTGTTTTAGGTTTGGCATCCTAGAGACCACAAACATTGAATTAAGAGGAGGGGATTGGAAGAATTTATTATGTAAAAAAGAATTACAATGGCAGTTAATACTGGCAGCAAAATTTCCCCCGGTCTCAATGATTCCGTCTCCTTAAACCAGCATTAAAGGAAAAAGCAGAAAGATTATAAGTCAAATGACACAATATACTAATGGTTTGGTTTTGGATACATGCATGTGTTTAAAACAACTGATTGTTTTGAAATTTTAATGGGGTAATAAAAAGGATAAATGTTATGAAACAAAGCTATTCATTTACACATATATTTTTAATGGTAATATGGTGGATTTAGCATGTGACATTTTTAAAATAATATGATTAGGTATATGTTTAGCCAATAATGTGGAAGTCAGGATTATTTAAATGTATTAGATGAAGTGTTTTTTATTCTGATGAAGTCTCCTGTGAGAGAGATGAAAGCACTTAATATTGTGTTTTATTAAAAAGGATGAGTCTCTTTACAGCCTATTGGGTGCGTTTTTCTTTTTTTAGTGTTTTAGTTTTATTACGCATTGCACCTTTGTTTCTGCAAATTTTCTTTACTAGAACTAACAACACAGCCTAGTTTAGATACCTGCAACACCTGTGCCTGTGGGGGGGGGGGCTTAATCATCCCTGACTGTTTTGGGGGCCTCACAAAATGTGCTGCTGACTGGGAAAAAATGAGGAATAAAACATGAGCCTATTTCCTGATTATGTTCTTTAACCTGAACATGGGTGTGTGTCAGCGGTGGCTGATGACTTCAAAGCAAAGGGGGGCTGCAGGAGACAGCTGAATGGGTGGGGTCAATGGGACAGGGTGTGGCCAACTAGAAAGGGGAGGAGGTATGCTCAAAACCACAAAAACTAACTTTACTTAAATACACTGCCCTGGGTGCCAAACCGTCATTATGAGAGTCCAATCAAGACAAAATGAAGTGTAGAAGAAAAAAAATAGTTCAATGCAGTGGCTGCATGACACCTTACTTAATATCTAGATGGAAACAAAAAGGTTGTGAGGCATGAAAAAATAAATTACTTTTTAAATACATTACTGGAATGCCAGTCAAAATCAAGTATAAGAAAAACAAGCAGCACTCAACTCAAACCACTTCTCCTTGCACTGCAGTTCTAATTATAATTTATATTCAGCTTTATGAAAGTACAAAGTAACATGCAGAAAGAAGCAATCTCTGTGATGCCCCCACTTGTAAAAATGTTTCTTATCCAAAAAAGACCTGCTGCCTGACAACTATCTACTTGTTTCATGGGGAAAACATGATCAAAGTAAAAAATGAAAAGCAAACAAGAAACAAGCTCAAAATACATTGCTTAAAGGATTACTGTACAGGTTATGGACCACACATGATAGATTGGCATTCTGTTTAGTTTACGGGTAAAGCCTGCAGAGATGACTGGAAGTCTCCAACAAGTGTAATGAGCTTCTTAAAATAATGTAATCCTGTCCTTTATTACAAATACTGTCATATGCATTTCAATACCCAAGGCTTATACATTATCTAGTTATGTAAGTATTCTCTGCATGGAAACAACAGAAAGACTTTCAATGTTGGCAATTCTTTAACAGTATGCTTATTAAAGCTTACTTGCATCTTATGATCTCAGACAAGCTTACCTGATGGTCATTAAATTGCTACTTAAACACAGAGCAACAGGCACTTTCTGAATAATAATAAGCATAAATCAAGCAGTACAAAAATATGACAGAAACCAGACCATTCTGCAAAATCAAGGACAGATGAAAAGCCACTGTATTACTTGTGTCTACCTTGGATGGGGGATACTGTGCACATTTACACTGCATAACTGCTTCTTGCCTTGCTTGGACACATCCAGAGTCACTACATGGGGAAGTGGGGTGCAACAAGTATGTCACAATTTGAAATGTCTCTGGCTGACTGTGATGGCCCTGACATATTTGTCATACCTCTCAACCTCAGAGCAAAAAATCTGGACAAAGCCATATATAGAAGTGGGACAAAGGCCCAAAAATAATGACAATTTTTAAATATTGATCTTATAAACTTAGAAAGATAATAGAATGGTAGGTCTTGCATTAGTATACATTTTCTGAAGGGTATGACATCTGAAACTCAAATGTCTGTCATTATTTTCTAACTTCCGTCTTTAATGATTTGCTACTAATTTGCCAAAAAAACACAATTTTATGAAAAATGGACCAAAAATGTGATGCAAAAATATAAACTAGCCACACAATACAGCTGGGAACCTGTCAAAGAAGGGACACTTTTTTAATATTAGCACTGCTAACTTGAGCAGCTGACAAAATAAAAGAATCTACATGGATTTCTGAAAAAAAGTAATCTATAACTCTGATTATTACAGTTATTTCTTAATTGTAAACCCTCCGTGTTTTCTTCCAAAATTGCTATTTTGCGGAGGGATTATTAGGGGAAGAGCAACATTTAGAGCCAAAATTGGGGACATTTGAGAGGTTTGGCTATGCCTAATTCTATAAAGCAATTTATTTGCATGTACCTCTCAACCTGTTAATGCAATAAATCTGGACAAGGCCAAATATATTGGGGGAACATATAACAGTACTAAAAATTGCTCTTGTATAAACTGAGACAGTTGATAGAATAACAGGTCTTACTTTAGCATGCATTTTTACGAAGGTTATGAAGTCTGAAACTCAGTGTCTGTCATTATTTAGTGACTTAATTCCTAAATGATTTGCCAGAAAACCACAAATTTTATGAGGAACAAACCAAAAATAAGAAGCAAAAATCTATTCATTCTGTGAAAATCTGGACAGTTGGGAGGTATAGTTCAGCCGGGGCTGTCTGAGTTTGTTGCCCTTCCCCCTCACAAAATCATGGTCAAATGGAGCCTCCCCCCTGCAGCCATTCCAATGATCCATTACTTGGCTATTTCACTCCATTTACCATAAACGCTAATGTGCATACTGCTTTACTTCTGTGATGATTTGGACTTCATTTGAAAGTTTTATTTTGCATTTTACAGCACAAACACTAAGACATCTGCTAAACAAAGCAATGCAGTCTCACAATGAAAACAGACTTAGCATTAAAACTTCTCTGCCCTTGAAAGTCACATTCATTGAAATAGCACTGAAACCCACATTCAAAGAAAATACATTTTGCCAGTGGCAGATAAAGATTAACTTTGGGCTGTTTTCAAATCATAGGCCCCTTGCACATGAAACATACATGTGCTCTTTGATACACCTTCCTGATTGCAATACATTATATTCCATGTACAATACAGTACAGTTGTTAGAGGGGCGTTTTACATTTATTGTTTTGAACATTTTTCCAGTAAACAATGAAACAAAATGCATGCACCAATAATGACAAAACTGCCCAGTTCAGAACATTTCCATCATAAAAGTCTACTCAAACTTCTACAGTCCACCATTATCAGTAAATATGTACAATCTCTGAAGAAGTAAAATTCATCTAAATAATTCCGCATTAAAGAAATCTGTAACTAATGAAGAGTGTGCCGCTAGCAAACACCTTTATATTTCGTGGTTTCATCGAAAAATAAAGTGTCTGTTGCCCCTGAGGAATAAATTGCCTATATTACATTAAAAAAATGATAAGCTAGTAATATTGCAATAGGAAATGGATGGCAAACTGACAACAGGTTCATAGTTAGTATCTTCGCCAAGGAAGACATTCTCAGTATGGCAGCATCCACCCCTTGTGGGAGTAGAACCCACAGCCTTCTGCATCAAAAGCAAGTACACAACCTGTTGTGCTATTAACAATGCAAGCAAACTCAGCATAAGCAGCACTAAACTTCTCTTCCCCTGCAGCTCTCGGCTCCTTGTAAAATCTACTCAATACTCAACTGCATCTCAACTTCGCAGCACAAGAGATCTAGAAAAAGCCAACATTTATTGGTGGGGAGGTCAAAAGTCCCAAAACCAGGGACACATTGAACATTGCTTGTATAATCTTGGAAAGTTGCTAGAATAAAATGCTGTGTTACCACCATACATTTTACTGCCAAGGTCCCTGTGCAAAACAGTCAGAGCAACATACCACTACGCCAAATCAGTTGCTTTGTGAAAGAGAGGAAGACTGAAACTTAAATGGCTATCATTTAGTGAATTCAGTTCTCAACATAGCTGTCAACCTCTTAGCACAAACACCTGGACAAACCCAGTAATGAGGGGATACAGCCCTCAAACATATTCAGTGAATTCAGTTCTTGCCATAGCTGTCAACCTTAGCACAAAAAACCTGGATGAAGCCAATAATGGGGGAATACAGTCGCAAAAATAGGGACAAATTTCAAATATTCATCTTATAAACTTACAAAACTGCTAGAATAAAAGGTTTTGTGTTACTATGTATTTTCTGAAGAATATGAAGTCTGAAATTCAAATGCCTGTCAATTTTACTTATTTAACATTTGTTAACCAGGAAAGTCTGACGGAACAAAAACAATTTTCAGCAGAGGCCCAGGGAGAAATACTGCAGACACATGTCTTTGTAAAATGGCAGGACACCAGAGCAAACCCACGCAGGAGATGCAGACTCCACACAGAAGGCACCTCAGCAAGAATCAAACCAGAGAACCTGTAGCTGTGAGGCAACAATGCTACCACTGCACCATCATATAGTTAAGGAATTAAACATTCAGAAACCTGAAGTCTGAAATTCAAATTCCTGTCAATTTTATTTAACATTTGTTAACCAGGACAGTCTGACTTGGAACAAAAAAACTATTTTCAGCAGAGGCCCAGGAAGAAATAATGCAGACACATGTCTTTGTAACATGGGAGGACACAAAAGCAAACCCACACAAACACAGAGAGAAGATGCAGACCCCACACAGAAGGCACCCCAGCCAAGAATCAAACCTGAGAACCTGTAGCTGTGAGGCAACAATGCTACCACTGCACCATCAAATATCTAAGTATTTAAATATTTAGAAACCACAGATATTATGAGGAACAGAACAGATCAAATATGAGGCAAAAATATGCAATTTTTTTTACAAATGGTGGTGGGTAGGGAATTCAGGCCCTTACCACCTGCATACAAGGTACAGGGCTCAAGCCTGAGGTATTCCCTACCACACCACCATGAGTTTGCGCTAGCCACCAGTATACAGCAACTGGGGCATTTTGCACACACACACACACACACACACACACACACACACACACACACACACACACTCTATTAGCTTTAACCCTAAGTCACGCTCACCTTGCAGACGAGCAACCCTAGATATCCAAACACTGCTCACCTTGCTGATGAGCACCCTAGATATCTGAACATTGCTCACCTTGCCGACGAGCAACCCTAGATATCCAAACAGTCCAAATCCCGCTGCTGTACATTAGCTGCTCGCGACTGGTCCAGTGCACCTCGTTAGCTGCTACATGCATCTTGATTGGTCCAGCCTGCTGCTGCTGCAGTCCGGAGTGCCTCAATTCCATGACGTAACCACCACACAGACTGCTGGTCATTTTGGGGCCAAGATGCCTTTCCCCCTATATAGACTGCTGAGAAAGCAGTCTAAGAGTGTTCCCGTGTATCTAGAGCATGTGCGCATGCGCAGAGTACTTCTGGGAATTACGGTGTTTGTTTTTGTATTTCTTAATTTTATTTTTATTTGTTTTCTAGGTGGGAGGGCTGCAGTTCTGAAGTCCTATAGCACGAGCTGCCCCTGGTGTGTGTGACACGACTAGGTTAGGATAAAGCTGATAATGAACATGAGCAAGGTAAGAAACAGAGATATCATTCACCCAGAATGACTGATCTCAGTGCATACCTTGGATTTTAAGAAGAGTTTATAATTCCGTTTTTCAGGGATGATTTTCTCTTTCAGATAGTTTTATACATACTGACAGAATACCATACATTATAATTCTCAACTTCTTTGCTCAAGAACTCTGAGCAAAACCAAAAATAATGCCAAAATAAAGGCTGGGAATTAGGAACGCATTTTAAATATTACTCTAATTCACTTACAAAGCTAATAGAATAACACATTTGCATCTACATACATTTTTTGGACTAGAAGAAGAATGAAACTGATCTCTGGAATTACTGACTGTCTGTAATAAGTTACCAGCAATTCAAACTTTTTACAAGGGACAGAGCAGAATTATAAGGCAAAATCATGGGAGGTCTGTGAAATCAGGGACGGTGACATGAATGTATTACTCCTCAATGCTGTAAATAAAAGTGACTTACCTTTGCTGTAGTTTGATAACTGCTAAACAAGTGACTGATCGGTGTGCAGTACCAGCATTGTACAAAGTATTGCTGTTTACTGAAATAAGTGTAAATCTAGTATTCCACAAGTGAGCCAAACAGTGTCAAGTCCACTAGTAATTCAAAAAAATCAACACTGCCACGGCTGGAAGTCACTCTTTGAAGATCTTTATTAAGAATTACAGATGATTGAGCGCTTTCTTCCCTACATACAGGGATTTCATCAGAATCTACATTCATTCCCATTTCCCCCAATAAATACTTACTTAAATTTTTTTTCTACCAAATGTACCATAACCACAAATAGATAGACAGACAGGCAGACAGACAGATATGGGTATAACTGAAAAGGTACAATACACATTTGTTAGAAAGGATTTTGGGAGCAAATGCACGAATGAGTAAACGCTCATTTGAGTGAATCACATACGGATGAAATCAGTTTTATATAGTGTTGGTAAGCAGGAGCATGGAAGAAAAAAGTGGTGGTTGTGAAGAGGTGCAAGACTGTGTTATAGCACTTGTGAATGTGCAAGCCTTCAATATGGGAGAAGGGTAATGTTGCATCGGTCATTGCTGCAATGAGATAAATATGCATTTCAGGTATATTTATTATCTGGTGCCTTACTGATATGATTGCCATGGCTGAAGTTCCCACATGCAGCATGGGCCTCATAGCACTATGGTAAATTGCTTAGAAGCATCTAACCTGAGCTTGTGGAAAGTTAGGAAAGCAGGATTTTGTAGCGGAAAGGTAAGTGTCTTATAAAAAGTTATCACAAGCTGTTATGCTTCTACCCTAGGCTGAATATTTTCCTGAAAGTATGCACACTTGTATGGATTTGATTTATGTTGCTGTTTAAAGGTACATCCATGCTGACAGTGGGGTGGTGCGATTATTACTTTGAAACTGTGTAGGCTGCCATAACAGGATACATAGGGTGATTCCATGGAGTAGCACACTGTTCATGCACACTTATAAGCCAAGCAGAGCTGTTCGATCTCTAATGGTCTGATGTGGAGAGCAAGTGCACTTTTTTAAACTCCTACAGCACTTGCTATATTAGCTGTTATATAATGATTGCTGTTTTGGGGACTGGGTTGGCTTACGCAGATAGTACTAGGTAATACACATTGTGGCTATTACCTGAGATTAAGTCAACATACTAACCAGTCACATCCATCTGCAAGAGAAATGTCCTTTGTGCTTGCTGCTGGGGTAAAGGTGGGGGAATAGCTACACTTGTGAAAGGAACTGTAAATTGTGTAGGCTTAATTTGCACACATGCAGACCCCACATACTTATGTTTGTGCACGTCTGCAACATAGTTTCATAGGTGTGTACTAGGCTAATGGCCCTGGAGCCTTCACAAGCCTAGCCCATAGGATTGCCCTGGCATTGTGCCACCAGACCTTAGTTCCCAGTGCCTCTGTCGAGTAGAGCCACTGGAGTGATCCCTGGGGTGAATTTTCTATTTCCCATCCACTCATCAAGATTTCTGTTGAAGAGGGCCAGTGAGGTGCTCTGTTTGGCATGTATGGGAAGTCTATTCCATAGCATGGACAGTCTCTGGTTTATGAACCTGTCCTTCCAGCACGTTATGTTGATTGTGGTAATGAGGTTGTGGTCTCTGGAGTGTGTGGTGCGGAGATGATTGGGATTTCTTTAGATGTACCATTTCTAACAGAGCTGGGTCAGACATAGCTTTGTAAGTCAAGCAGAGATCACATCTAAGTTGGTGATATGAGATAGAGAATAGTTGGAGTTTTTTGAGTCTGTCCATATGGGACAAGTGTTTAAGGCCTAGGATCCTCTTTGTGAGGTACTTTTGTGACCTCTCCACTTGTTGTAGGTGTCTAGTGAGGTACATGCCAAATGTGGCATTGCACTCGATGATAGGCCTAATGAGGGAAGAGTAGAGGGAGACAATGACCTCTTTCTTCCTGGATTTAAAACCCTTAGTAATGAAATGTGCCACACAGAAGGACTTTCTGACCACAGTGGCAATGTGGTGGTCAAAAGAGAGGTTGCTGTCAATCTGCATTCCCAGATCTCTCATACCACCTTCTGTGTTCAGTGGACTACCATCGATGTGGTAATTCATGGGAACCGGGATTTTCCCAAAGGGGATGACAAACTTTTTTGGCATTGAGCTTAAGGCCATGGTTCTGACACCAGTTGTTGGTCTCAGTGAGGCCTTTCTATAGGATGTCAACATCACTTGGGGAGTTAATAATAGCTCCCAACTTGCAATCGTCTGCGATATGCTTTATTCAGCAGAAGCCAATGCACCTGGTGTTACTGACATAATATCTGGCCTTGAAAAGGAACTTTAAACATTTATTTGTAGAGTACTTTACAGTTTGCATATAGTGAAAAACTTTGCATTCATAAATACACTTGTGCATGGACCGAGCCATCCCAAATAGAACCAAGACGCTGTCCTCTAAAAAAAGGAAGCCAATCTGGTGGTCCCCTGCCATAAAACACTGTACAACAGAAGGAAGAAACTATTTCAGAAAAGAGGAAGAACCCAGGATTCAAAAAACTCCCTCACCAGCCTCAGTAGAAAGCTGAGATCCCTCATAAAATCTTCCAAAGCTAGTTAGGAAAACAAAACTGCCAAAGATTCCAAAGACAACCACAAGGCATTCTATAGCTATGTCAGGAATCTAAATGGCAATACTCAGATATGCTCTGAGCTACAGCAGAATGACACTAGATATACTGATCCCAAGGATATTGCCAATATCCTGGCAGATACATTCAGTGCCAACTTCACCCCCTCTCACCCCCTAAAGGGCCCATCTCAATACTGAAAGAATGCCACATTTTGGTAATCACGGCCACGCAGGTAAAAAAACGCACTCTCCAAAGCCAAGAATACAGCATCCATGGGACCAGACGACATCCAAGGCTGTGTACTATATGAACTATAAAATGAACTGGCACCTCACCTATGTGTCATGTTTAATCATAGCCTCACCTCAGGCTTCATGCCCACAAAGTGGTGCACAGCTACAGTCATCCCACTCCACAAGGGTGGATCCACTTTGGATGCCGGGAACTACCGTCCCATCAGTCTGATGAGCCTGATCTGCAAGGCCATGGAATGTATCATCATGGAACTTATAAACAAAAACATTGGCAACCTTAAAACACTGGACCCCATCCAGTCTGGGTTTGTGAAGGGCTGAGCTTGCCTCCTGAACCTGATCGACTTCTTCGAATCAGTCTCCAGAGCCGTGGATGAAGTTAAGGTGGTTCACACAGCCTACTTGGACCTCACCAAGGCTTTTGACACTATTCCCCACTCTGGAATCATAGATAAACGTACTAAGCTGGACATTAATCCCTATGTCACTTGGATGGGTTGCAAACTGGCTTACTGACAGTACACACACTGTAAAAGTAGCCGACTCCAAATCCAGCTCCAGACAAGTGACTAGTGGTGTACCACAGGGTTCTGTCCTGGGACCACTCTTCTTTGGCATCTACTTCTCTGAAGTACAGGCCAACACTAAGGGACTCTGGCTTACAAAGTTCGCAGATGACTGCAAGCTGGGAGCCATTATTGAATCCCCAAATGATGTGGATAAACTCCAAAAGGGCCTTACCAAAACAGATGCCTAGTGCCAGCGCCATGGGCTCAAGCTAAATGCCAAAAAATGTATAGTTGTCCCCTTTGGGAAAAACCACATACCTGTGAACTGCCACATAGGTGGCAGTACACTAAACACTGAAAGTGTGATAAGAGACCTAGGGACACAGGTGAACAGTGGTCTCACCTTTGATAACTACATAGCCACAACAGTTAGAAAATCCTTCTACATGACACACCTCATCACTAAGGGCTTTTCATCCAGAAAAAAGGAGGTCATTGTCACACTGTACTCATTCCTCATTAGACCCATTATAGAATACAATGCCCTGTTTGGTATGTACCTCACAAGACATCTGCAACAACTAGAAAGGCCGCAGAAATACCTCACAAAAAGAATCACTGGCCCAAAGCAGATGCCTTATGCTGACTGTCTAAAGAAACTCCAGCTATACTCTGTCACATATCGCCTACTCAGTGGCAGTCTCTGCCTAACATACAAGGCCATGTCAAATCCAGAGTTGTTGGACATGCTACACTTATAGAAATCCCAATCCCTCCGAGGCACATGCTCCAGGGATCTTAAACTTGTCATCACGATGAATAGAACATGCTGGAGGGATAGGTTCCTGACCCAGAGACTCCCCATACTCTGGAATAGGCTGCCCATACATGTCAGGCAGACAGAGCGCCTCAATGACCCTCTTCAAGAGGAACCTTGACTATTGGATGGAAGATAGGAAATTCACCCTAGGGATCACATCAGTAGACCTGCTAGACAGGGGTCCAGGAAAGTAAATATTTGTGGGAAGCAATAGCCAGGGAATCGTTATGGCTTAGCTTGTATAGGCCCTAGGGCCGATAGCCTAGTACCTACCTATGAATCTACAACAGTTTGCTGTTATACACATGGCTAAGAGGTATGTTATCCCAGTGGCATGCTTTTTATGATACTCAGCTTTGGAATATTGTGAGGGGAAATTTCATGTTGACTTGATGTGGATTCCACTATTTTGGAGGGAGGGGATAGCTGGCTGGGTTCCACCAACACCTAAGGAAGTATCCCAGCCCATGCATTCCGCTTTTCTCTGAGAGTCTCCCAATTATTATATATCAAGGCTACACAGTCCTTCTCACATCAGCACCCTACAATTTCACTGTATGTAAGCAGATGTCAGGCAGGGATGTGAAAGTTCTCAAATATACTTTTTCTTTCCAGTTCAGACCACTATACCATAATGTGGTAAACAGTAAATAAGGAAGTTCTGGCTTGCACAGAATGACATCTTGCTACAGGCTTTATCTCCATGGTTGGCAGAGGATCAGCCATGATTAATCTAACTTGTCCTTTTGTGACAATGCCTAGTGAGACATAATTAATCAATTGTGTAGATGTCCAGAGCAGGATGTGTGAACAAATGAGATGTAGTTTCACTAATATGATACGCACTGCAAAAGGTCAGGCTACCTGCCTGGTACAAGAGCAGAGGACAATGGCAAGTGCCCCACTGAATGAATTACCATTAACAGAGACCGAGGAGTTCCTGGCATCAAAGCATTTAGATCTGGGTATTTTCACAAGCAGAGCTCAGCTAACAACTCAGAATATCTGTTGGTGATGCCCCATGTGGGTATGCCTTAACAAGGAATAGTATGTGTCATACATAGTAGGTAAATGTCTACTTCAGTATAACTTATCAGCAGTACATTTGCAGGGACATTAGAGCTAGAGGTGTACAGGCAAGCAGCATAAGGTATGTTAACTATTAATTTTCCAAACCACTATATTAGGTAATATATTTTCATTCACTAGATGTTAGGTATTGGTGAAGAGCCTTATTTTGTTTGTGTGGTTTGTTTTGGGTATTTCAGTGACTTAGTGTTATCAAGGTCCTCTACTTTGAATATACAGTTGCATGATGTTGGAGAACTGTCAGACTCTGTCATTGATGGCAGCCAAATTCTGATACAGTCAGGGGTTACCTTGTCAGTGTTGGACATGGGCAATTTGATGTCCACATCCCCACATCATTCCATGGATATAGCTTCTGAGCCTGTGCAACCGCCAGAAAAATCCAACAAGGCACACAAGCACAGGAAAACACAGATGGCTCCTACTTTGGTAGGGCTGTCTTCACCTGAAATTGACTTTCGTTTGGTTGCACTAAGCTTCACTGAGCATTCAGACAATATGTATGTCACAGTACACCATTTTTTCTGTCCACCACTGCAGATAGGTGTGCCCGTGGTTACAACACAGTGTTTGTGTAGGGCCATAATAAAGGGACAGGTTGACACCAACAGAGGCCTTGCTGGGTAGGGGTAGTATATGATCTGCATGATGACCTGAAGGAATGCATGGTCCACATGTGTAATATCACAGACATGGTGCAGGGAGCCTGCATGCAACAGGTGCCCCTGTGTGGCCAGAGATCATGGACACTGCCCTTTCTATAGTCAATCCACTGCCTTCTCCAGTGGAGAAGTCTGCTGTGGAAGGGGAAATCCACAGTCAGGCACAAGTAATGCCAGCATCTGCACTACACCATCTAGCACTGAGGGACATACTTTGCAGTGCGGACATCTGCATAGTTGGGGTGTTCATACTGAGTCTATCCATGGCATGGGCCAATGCTCATGGTCAAAGAGCACTCTGTCCTTCAAGCATGGTATGGATCATAGGTTCACAGGGGAATGCTAGGCTAAATACCGTGAAGGGCTATTTTATGCCTCGCCAATAACCTGAGGTCAGAATCAAACCTTGTACCTTGTGGCTGTGGGCCGAAGACCTTAACCTTTATGCTAATTTAGCTCCCCTGTGGCTCAAGGGCTGACTTGTGATAGATTACAGCTTTCTGTTGCTCTGCTACATACAAAACCCTCACTCAGAAATAGGTCATCTAGGAATGATTTAGCAGCCTGTTCTCCACAAACATGCGATGCAATGCACTGCTAAAGAAAGGTGGTCACCTTCCATCCTCGGTTTGACCTAGTGATGAATGGCACTCCTCACTGGCCTTGTGGCTGTCTAGCTCTGACTAACTGGAGCTCTGTGGCATTGTGGTATCATTATGAAATTCTGACTTAGAGGAGTTTAGTTATCATTCCACAGATGATAGCTTTGCACCATTGGCTCCTCAACCAAGCACATACATAAAATATCTGAACCTGCGATTCCCCTCATACTGAGCATAATTTCTAATGCACCACATATCACCACAAAAGTAAAACTAACCTGTCTTACTAGGGTCTAAACACAGCTCATGTTCCCCATTAGTGGGTGAACAATCCAATGCTTGGTGAACTCTATTTCACAATGATAGGAAGAGCTGACATTGAAGCATCACGCAACATTGCTATGAATGGTTGGCCACCACAAGACAGTTACCCCTTTGGTAACTTTTCACACACCTCCTTCTTAAAACCCAAAAAGTAAGACGGATCATGAGGCCCTGCGTTCTTGTCTGTATGCATACTGAAACTCAGGATCAAGTGAGCCTTTGCCCTTCTGCTCCATGGGAGATTTCTGCATTCCCTGAGCCCCCCTTTCTCCCAGGAGAGAGCACTCCCATTGATGATGACATGCACGATTTGTACATACATCTCCTGTGGTGCCCTGGTCCTGTCCATCAGATCTTAAGACAATGCTGTAACATCTGCTGATGCTGTGTCCCAACAAACACTCAGTCAGACGCCTGTACTACTACTACTACACACACACACACACACACACACACACACACACACACACACACACACACACACACACACACACACACATACACACACTCACACACCACTGGACACAGCAACCCCTCTCTGGTTAGTGAACTCTCTTTTTCCAACTCACTAACACAGGTCTGACACGCTTATCACAATATACTGTTAAAACTCACCACCACCACCATACAGACATAATTGCCCACGGATGACACTTTTCACAATGATCCTCCTCACCTGTGCATATGATGATAACTGTTGTCCTATCTCCTTTACTTTGTTCTTGGGTAACCTATGTCAGATACACTGTCTGGCCAGTCTATATATGGTATAGCACAGCCTAGGTGAAAGTTTGCATGCATCAGTTGTAATGTTCTGTGTAATATTTTATTCTGACTCATAGTTTTGAACCAGATGATGCCTCTTAGCCAGTGCCATGGCATACTGCATTCACCTCTAGCAGGCATGTGGTCATTCCCTGCAGCTGGCTTAGGCAACTCTTTCATTGCTGAGTCTGGGACTGCCTCCTTCTGCATGTGTCTGACCTACTGTTATGTATAATGCTGTTACGTAACATTGATTTTACAGACTAAAAATATCTTACTGCATGCAGAATGTTCATCTATAAGGTGATGGTGTACCAAGGGTGTAGGAAGATGTATCCTTGTGGAATAACCACATCTGATGAAATGTCTCTTCATGTTCTTTTTATAGGGCATGACTTGTACACAGTGACTTTGTGAAACGGGACCAGTTTGTTCCTGTTCAACACATCCTCAGCAATGGTTATGGGTCCCATTAAACTAGCAAGGGAATACTGATAACTCTGGCTCATACAGGAGCATAAAGATCTACAGACAACTTTGGATTGTCCTGATAAAGTTGTTGGAAAACCACTTAATGTTTTGCACCTTTTACCTCAGATTGCCTTTTAAAGGTCCATGACACCACATCAGAACAGCTCTGCATTTAGAGGAAACTTCCTACCCCTCACACCCACATTACCCAAAAACAGAGAAGAGGTAACGCAGAATATGATTCTGACTTATTGACCGCTTATCCTTTCTGAATCCCACCAGGAAGTCACTATTGACTCAGCTACAACTTGTATAGCCTATTCGCTAAGATCTCTGCCAATATAACAGCATTGTAATCTGCTCCACAACTTATGCATGATTGTTTAACTGGTTTTGCTGTCCTGTGTGGGTGAGGGATAGACTTTAGTTACTAACACTGTAACGTTAATCAAGACCACTAGTTCTGGAACCAGACTTTGTTCTAAATCCATGTTCAGCCAGAAAGAAAATCCATCTAAACCAAATGCACTGTTAGCATTAATAAGCTTAATCATTTCAGACACCATATAGACTGGGGGCCTTTTATTCATCTTGGGACATAGATGATCAGACAAGACTATGTCATCAGCTGTGCAGCTTAATTCCCCATCTTGTGAAAGAAGTGGCAGCAGAGACTACAGTGTCTCCTAGTGGGATGGAAGGCAGACATTGTTTATCTTAGGGCTATAAATGGAGCTGGAAAACATGATACAGCCAATGTGCACTAGCCTAACGTTTCTTATACTTTAGGTTGAACTTTATTATCAAGAAACTACTAACGATTTCCTTAAAGTCCATATATAACCCTTTCAGTAATATAACAAGTAAGCACCTTATCAATGACCCTTTGAAGCTGTCTAGCATATCTTTCAGTTTCCTGCTCCCTAGCATCAAAATAACTAAGTGCACTGCATTCAGTCTGAAAACCCATTATGCACTGCATTCAGTCTGAAAATTCTTCATGCACAACATTCAGTCTCATAACCATCCATGCATTGCATTCAGTCTCATAACCTTCCATGCACTAAGTTCTGTCTGATAACATTCCACAATCAGTCTATTAATCCTCCATGCACTGCATTCTGTCTAATAACCCTCTATACACTGCATTCTGTTTAATAATCCTCCATGCACTGCATTTTGTCTGATAACCCTTTATGCACTGCATTCTGCCTGATAACCTTCCATGCATTATATTCCTTCTGATAACCTTCTATGCATTGCATTCTGTCTGATAATCCTCCATGCACAGTATTCATTCTGATAACCACCTGTGCTCTACCTTCTGTCTGATAATCCTTCATGCACTGCATTCAGTCTGATAACCTTCCATGCACTGCATTCAGTCTGATAACCTTCCATGCATTGCAGTCTGTCTAATTATTCAAAATACACTACATTCTGTCTGAAGACCCTTCATACATTGTATTCTGTCTAAAAATCCTTTATGCGCTGTATTCAGCCTGAAAACCCTCCATGCACTGCATTCAGTCTGATAATCTTACATGCACTGCATTCTGTCTGACAACACTCCATAAACTGCATTCTGTCTGATAACCCTCCATGCTTTGCATTCTTTCAGATAACCCCCCATACACTGCATTCTCCCTGATAATCCTCCATGTACTGCATTCAGTGTGATAACGCTCATACACTGCATTCAGTCTGATAATCTCTGTATACTGCATCCAGTTTGATAATCTCCCTGAAAGATCTATGAGTTAATAAATACCTCCTTCATCCATCCTTTGGGAGTCTGTTTCTGTTATGCCCTAATTTATCTATTTTGTGATTACTTTTTATTGGAAAAAGTAATCTTGTCTGAAGACTCTTTTCAACCATGTTCCAAGCTAGAGGCATAGAACATAAAATAAACAATTTATATGCATCACACAAATGTGGAACATATATCAGTACTATAAATTCAAAACAGAGTAATTTGCACAGTTTATACAGGGATAAAAGTAGCAGACTATATTAGTAATGCATTTCAGTATTTTCATAGCAGTATTCAGTGTATAGGAGGCGGGTTCAAATTGTTCTATCATGGTGTGGATGGCAGAAGAAATGGTGTAGGGGAACAGTATGCCAAGAGTGTTTTGGAGGTGAAGAGAGTGTCTGATAGAGTGATGTTCATGAAGCTTGAAATTGATGGTGTAATGATGAATGTTGTTAGTGCATATGCTCCACAAGTTGGGTGTGCGATGGATGATAAAGAAAAATTTTAGAGTGAGTTGGATGAAGTGGTGGTGAGTGTACCCAAGGGTGAGAGACTAGTGATTGGAGCGGACTTCAATGGGCATGTTGGTGAAGTGAACAGAGGGGATGAGGAAGTGATGGGTAGGTATGGTGTTAAGGAGAGGAATGCAGAAGGTCAGATGATGTGGATTTTGCGAAAAGGATGGACATGGCTGTGGTGAATACGTATTTTAAGAAGAGGGAGGAGCATAGGATGATGTACAAGAGTGGAGGAAGATGCACACAGGTGGATTATATCCTATGTAGGAGGGCCAGTCTGAAGGAGATTGGAGACTGTAAAGTGGTGACTTGGGAAAGTGTAGTTAAGCAGCATAGAATGGTGGTCTGCAGGATGATGTTGGTGATCAAGAAGAGGAGGAGAAGTGTGAAAGCAGTGCCAAGGATTAAATGGTGGAAGTTAAAAAAGGGTGATTGTGAGGTGGAATTCAGGGAAGAGTTAAGACAGGCACTGGGAGGCAATGAAGAGTTACTGAATAGCTGCGTAACTACAGCAGAGCTACTAAGGGAGACTGCTAGGAAGGTGCTTGGTGTGACATCTGGGCAGAGGAAGGAGGACAAGGAGACATGGTGGTGGAATGAGGAAGTACAGGAGAGTATACAGTGGAAGAGGCTGGTGAAGAAGAAGTGGGATTGTCAAAGAGATGAAGAAAGTAGACATGAGTATAAGGAGATGAGGCGCATGGCAAAGAGAGAGGTGGCGAAGGCTAAGGATAAGGCATATACAGATTTGTAGAGAGTTGTATGAGAGATTGGACACTAAAGAGGGAGAAAAGGACCTGTACCAATTGGCTAGACAGAGGGACAGAGCTGGGAAAGATGTGCAGCAGGCAAGGGTGATAAAGGACAGTGAGGGAAACGTACTCACAAGTGAGGAGAGTGTGTTGAGTAGATGGAAAGAGTACTTTGAAGGGCTGATGAATGAAGAGAATGAGAGAGAGAGGGGGTTGGATGATGTGGGGATAGTGAATCAGGAAGTGAAGCAGATTAGCAAGGAGGAAGTAAGGACAGCTATGAAGAGGATGAAGAATGGAAAGGCTGTTGGCTCAGATGACATACCAGTGGAAGCATGGAGGTGCTTAGGAAAAATGGCAGTGGAGTTTTTAACCAGATTGTTTAATGAAATTTTGGAAAGTCAGAGGATGCCTGAGGAGTGGAGAAAAAGTGTTTTGGTACCTATCTTTAAGAATAAGGGTGATGTGCAGAGTTGCAGTAACTACAGAGGGATAAAATTGATCAGTCACAGTTTGAAGTTATGGGAAAGAGTAGTGAAAGCTAGGTTAAGAAGGGAGGTGATGATTAGTGATCAGCAGTATGGTTTCATGCCAGGAAAGAGCACTATAGATGCAATATTTGCTCTGAGAGTGTTGTTGGAGAAATGCAGAGAAGTTCAGAAGGAGTTGCATTGTGTCTTTGTGGACTTAGAGAAAGCATATGACAGGGTGCCTAGAGAGGAGTTGTGGTATTGTATGAGCAAGTCGGGAGTGGAGGAGAAGTATGTAAGAGTGGTACAGGATATGTACAAGGGTAGTGTGACATTGGTGAGGACTGTGGTGGGAGTGACAGATACGTTTGAGGTGGAGGTGGGATTACATCAAGGATCAGCTCTGAGCCCTTTCTTATTTGCAGTGGTGATGGACAGGTTGACAGATGAGATTAGACAGGAGGCCCCATGGACTATGATGTTTGCAGATGACATTGTGATATGTAGTGAGAGTAGGGACCAGGTTGAGGAGACCCTGGAGAGGTGGAGATATGCTTTAGAGAGGAGAGGAATGAAGGTCAGCAGGGCTAAAACAGAATATATGTGTGTAAATGAGAGGGAGGGTAGAGGAATGGTGAGGATGCAGGGAGTAGAGTTGATAAAGGTAGATGAGTTTAAGTACTTGGGATCAACAGTTCAGAGTAATGGTGAGTGTGGAAGAGAGGTGAAGAAGAGAGTACAGGCAGGGTGGAATGGGTGTAGAAGAGTGTCAGGAGAGATTTGTGACAGACTGGTACCAATAAGAGTGAAAGGGAAGGTCTACAAGAGGGTAGTGAGACCAGCTATGTTATATGGGTTGGAGACGGTAGCATTGATGAAAAGGCAGGAGTCAGAGCTGGATGTGGCAGAGTTAAAGATGTTAAGATTTGCACTGGGTGTGACTAGGATGGACAGGATTAGGAATCAGTATATTAGAGGGCCAGCTCAGGTTGAACAGTTTGGAGACAGAGCAAGACAGGCGAGATTGCGTTGGTTTGGACATGTGCTGAGGAGGGATGTTGGGTATATTGGGAAAAGGATGCTAAGGATGGAGCTGCCAGGTAAGAAGAAAAGAGGAAGGCCTAAGATAAGATTTATGGATGTGGTGAGAGAGGACATGCAGGCATTGGTGTGAAAGAGCATGATGCAGAGGACAGGAAGAAAGGGAAACAGATGATCCACTGTGGCGACCCCTAACGGGAAAAGCCGAAAGAAGATGATGATGATTCAGGTAGTATTATAGAATGTTGCACAGTCTAAACATTTACAATAAGCATAAGACTTACAATGTAAGGTGCATAGATATACTTAAGGCTGTTTTGAAGTATGTGTGATCTGAGAAGTATATTAACATGTGCAAACTTTTACATTTTGAGAGCTCTTTAAGTGGTTTAGGACAGTGATTTTAGAAGAGTTGAGAAATGGGATGTTTCTAATACGTGGGATAACTAAATTTCAAACAGCTGGTATTAATTTTGAAAATAAGCATTCAACCATTAAAAAATGGATTGCCTGAGGAGGCATACAAGTCTTATATTTACAGAGTGTCCTGTGTCTTTATGGCCTTTAGGGCTATGCCATCAGCTGTGCACCTTAATTCTCCATATTATGAAAGTAGTGTCAGCATAGAAACTACAGTGCCTCAAAATGAGATGAAAGGCAGATACTATTTATCTTAGGGCTATAACTGGAGCTGGAAAACCTGATACAGCAGTAATCTTTATAGCTGCCATCTGGAGCTTCTTTTTAATTGGATCAGCAAATCCATGAGCAGTCATGCGAGACAATAGTATAAGACACTTCAAGCTTCCATCCAAGTGACATGAACTTTTACACCAGAGTCAGAGAAGCAAACAAATATTTTTCAATGCCAAATGTTAGCTTGCACTGAGAATTGGCTGACATTAAAGGAATAAAGGTACGTGGTTAATAAAATAAAATGTTTGAGGTAGTTGGAAAGTAGAAATTAATACAGCAATCCTTGGCCATATTCTGCACAGCTGGATTCAATGTAATATTGCTGTGGGATGCCACATTTTGTACCCTTGAAGACTATTAGATTCAATTTTGTATGATCTAATTTGTGCAGCTGAATTTGTCATGCAGTGAATTCAGTTTACTACTGTCCGTGGAGGCTTTACATTTTGCACTGAAGATGATACCGAGCTGTTATGATATATCCACTTTCTATGATACAAGTGGACATATATCAACAACTTAGTGTTATTTGACTATCATGTCTCAGCAGTTCAGAAATCATTCTGTCTGTCTTAACTAATTTCCAAAAGCATATCCTCTAGAGTTACAGAAGTCTTTGTTTCTCTGTAGTCATCACTTATATGGCCCACAACTGAATATGCTCCTTTTAGAATACACCTTTTTAAACATATTGTTCAACTTTAGAAGCTTCAAAGATTCTTCTCTAGAATATCAGTGGTCATGGATCCCTTAGTTAAAATATCAGTGGTCACCAGTTCCTTAGTTAAAATATCAGTGGTCACGGATCCCTTAGTTAAAATATCAGTGGTCACCAGGTCCTTAGTTAAAATATCAGTGGTCACAGATCCCTTAGTTAAAATATCAGTGGTCACCAGGTCCTTAGTTAAAATATCAGTGGTCACAGATCCCTTAGTTAAAATATCAGTGGTCATCAGGTCCTTAGTTAAAATATCAGTGGTCACCGATCCCTTAGTTAAAATATCTGTGGTCACCAGGTCCTTAGTTAAAATTTCAGTGGTCACCAGGTCCTTAGTTAAAATATCAGTGGTCACGGATCCCTTAGTTAAAATATCAGTGGTCACCAGGTCCTTAGTTAAAATATCAGTGGTCACGGATCCCTTAGTTAAAATATCAGTGGTCACCAGGTCCTTAGTTAGCCATACAGACCTGCATCCCTAGCCTTGTACTCAGTCTACTACTATCTTCTTCATTCTCACCATTTCCTTGCTTTTTCAGCCATGAATGACTCTACCCTATTTTACCTCCTGCACTCCAAAAAATTAATAACTCTTCAAATAGCAATCCAAGTATCTCAACTTACATCAACAAAATAAATAACGATCATTGGCAGGATAGGAACCTAGTCTAAGTCATTCTATTTCTCTGGAACAAGTTAAGGCGGGGGGTGGCCTAATGGTTAAGGTGTTTGCCTTACAAACACAAGGTGCAGGGTTTGAGTCTCACAAGGGATAATTGGCTAGGCTTAAAATGGCTCGCAAGGGCTGTTAGTCTAGTACTAATCTATGAACCTATGAACATGTCAAACAAAGCAGCACTGTGGCTGCTTTCAAAGTTAGTCTTGATAACTGGATGGGCAGTCATAAATTCTCCCCTACATTATACTGCATAGCCCTTCTAAACAAAAGAACCAATTAGGCACAAAATAAGCATCCATGCACTTCATAAACAACATGAGATACTACAATGTAACCAGAATTTCCAGCAAATGCCACTGATAATTTTGAAGTCCAGTCTGCTACCCAACTGCTTCCATTTAGCATAAGATGGCCAGTTAAAAGTGCCATCATCTATTGGTCTACAGTGGCCTATACATTACAAACTAATAACCACACAGTGTAAAACTGATGGTTAAAGCACATCATATAAGTGCAGTTGAATATATACAGACAACTGTAAGCAAACTAAACAAACCATAGCTATCAGGACATGTTCATTATTTCGCAAAGAGTTTGCACAAGAATCATAACTAACCCTTGTGGACATTTACATTTGCTTTATTTTATTTAACATTTGTTTACTGGTAAAGTCTGACTTGGAGCAATGTAAATTTTCAGTGGAGACCCAGGGAGAAACACTGCAGATGCATGTCTTGGTAATGTGGGAGGTATCTGGAGCACCTAGAGGAAACCTACAAGATCACAAGGAGGGCATACAGACTCAACACAGAAGGTTTCACAGCTGAGTATCGAACCAAAGAACCTCTTGCTGTGAGGTGACAACGCAACCACTGCACCATCCAATTTGGCATCTTCAAATGAATGCTAAACATTTGTCACCAAAGCCTGCAGCTTGGGCTGACTACTGCATAATAAATCTATTAGTGTCTACGACCAGTTTGGGATGAACAGTTTTAAAACATAAGCATTTAACTTGAACAGCAAATGACTATCCTGTAGCTACCCTTATTTGTTTTCCTGCCCAAATGATTTCAGTAAGCTTTGGTAACTTGTAACAACTCTTACTTTTGTAAAGGAATGGTGGAAAAGAACTTTGAGCACATTCCTCTGGACAGTGCATCTATTTTCTTCTGGCAAACCAGTTTTCACAAAGCTATTCCTTCTAGATCCTCCCTTAAGATATTTGTTTTTTTTTATGAAATTTCCTGATCAGAAGACTCTGAATGGCCAAATTCCTTCCAACCTTCAAAACTGATTTCACTCCAGAAACTTCAAGACCACCCAGACAGTCAGATCTGTTGCTTCATCTCATGGCTTTTGCGGTCTCTTACTCCTCCATAGAATCCTCTGAGAAAAATTAGGAAAATTCCTTTCACAGAGGCGATGTTCTCAAGGTAACACTATTCTGGGAGTGCTAATTTCATTTTCTACACTAATTCTCTGTGTGTTTTAACTGATCTCTACCCCTTTCTCCTGGTTGTACATTTTACTAGCTAAAATCATCACTCTTCTACTTTTACCATTTAAATATTTGTATAGCACAATATCTGGTTACCAATAATTCCTAGATAGCTGCAGCCTAAACACAAACAGCAGCTAAGCAGATAAAGCCATGCATTACTGTGTAGAGCTGCCAACAAAATGAAAAAGATGTATCTGAAAACACTGCAAAAAATGTACTTGGGTTGTTTTTAATAAAAACTGATTCTAGGAAAGTGCAAAGTCATAATAACTGAACTCAAGTCAGTCACTGACATTACTGGAAACCCAGTAGACATGGTTTATATTTCTAACTGCACATGTCCAAATGTCCCTGAGACTGGATCATTTCAGGTCACAACTAGTGTATTAAGGATTAGCTGAAAGGAGGGAGATACACAGGTGGGCACTGGTGCATTTTCAGGGGGAAAACCTACAGCTATTTTTCTCCCGTTCCATAACTTGCGAATATAGTATTTAGCTCAGCAAGCTCCTGCCTGGTGCCCTGCAGAGTTCTACAGCAGTAGAGAGACAAAAGAGAGACTTTGGAGTGATTAAGTATCATTTTTCTGCATTTTCTTGCTGCCTTTAGCTAATTCCACCTAAAATGCCAATTTTCTAGAGTTTCTGTGATTTAAAAAGCTTGTTTCAGCTATATATTGTACTTATTTTACTGCCTGCACTTTAACAAAGTTGTTTTTGTGTTTAAATTACCTGTTTAACTGCTGTAGGCTACACACTCAAGTGTGATAGCCATTTCTGTGCATTTAAAGTGTTTTTTGATTGTATCTGCTTTATTTTCTGAAAAAACAAAAAAAATACTTGTTTTCCCGCCTTTCTAAGCTAGTATAGTCCAGTTTTCAGGTTAGTGCTGAATTCAGGGCTGTGTTACAAGTTTCTGTGTTTGCCCATACCTTACTTGGATAGAAGCAAGTTTCTCTGTTCACTGTCAGAGAGGGAGCTTTGAGCAGCCTATCTGTCCCTGGAGGAGTGGTTTCAGCCCAGAAATTAGTAGTTTATTGGCCATTTTGGGCTAATTTCTATCTCTTTCATTTCCCTGCTATAAAACCCACATTTGCGAGGTTTTTGCACTAATATACAGCTCAGCAAGCACCTGCCTGGTGCCCTGCAGAGTTCTACAGCAGCAGAGAGACAAAAGAGAGACTTTGGAGTGATTAAGTATCATTTTTCTGCATTTTCTTGCTGCCTTTAGCTAATTCCGCCTAAAGTAAAGATTTTCTAGAGTTTCTGTGATTTAAAAAGCTTGTTTCAGCTACATATTGTACTTATTTTACTGCCTGCACTTTAACAAGCCCTCCCTGGAGGAGTGGTTTCAGCCCAGAAATTAGTAGTTTATTGGCCATTTTGGGATAATTTCTATCTCTTTCATTTCCCTGCTATAATATTCGCATTTGCGTGGTTTTGCGAGCCAGGGAGCGCCAGTTTGCTAGGGTATAACTATTCCCGGCTCCACAAAGTCTACTCTTCAATTTTTCCCTTGGAACTAGACAAACTTTCAACTTAAGCACTCAAACCACTCACTTCTCATCCCGGCACTTGTTCAAAACTCATAGCAAGCACTAATAAACCTTAGCACTAGATCCCCCCCATATACTGTAGAGAAGGACAAGGCTCTTTATTCGACCTTATCAGCCATTCAGTAAAACAGTTCACTGTACCTATTCAGGCATGTCCAAAGGGCAGTTTCAGGTGTACTCTCAGGTCCAATTGGTGAATCTGGGCATTTTGATCATGTACACAGACAACCCTCTCCTCCTTCCACCAAACAGTAATATATGCGAGAAATGCAATTTTACATCCAAACTGGAGGCTAAGCTCTCTCAACCCAAGACTGGACCAGGCAGTCAAGAGGAGAAGGGAATTACTTGCATCACACCACCAGTCTCACATAGACCTACGAAACCAGCACTGGCAAAAAACACACATAAATACATGAAAACATACATTGGAGGCTCTAAATAAAAATCTGCAAAAGCAACAGAGACCTCCAAAGCAGACACCCAAGCAACCTCTACCCAGCAATGCAAACCATGAAACACATACTTCACAAAACCACTGTGCCATGCAATCACAGCCCTTAAGGCAAAATAACATACCCAACACACTAGTAATAGGTGACGCTATAGTCAGGCACACTGACGTCCCACTCGCTAGGTTGAACAAGGAGGAGGTTACTGTTAGCTGCATGTTGGGTGCCAGGATCTGCCACATAACACAAGCACTCAGGTCACTCCAGAACAAGTACAAATATGAATCTGTCATTGTCCATGTTGGTGTGAATGACCTGAGCCGTACCTCCTTGGACTACATGAAAAGAGACATGGAGGAGCTCTCTGATCACGTAGCCCAGGCCGATATGACCCTGACCCTGAGTAGCATCCTGCCCTCACCAAGAATTATACCATGGTATAGAGAAAAAATGATCAGTTTCAACAATTGGCTAAGCTTCTGGTGTCATTCAAAGGGGATCCAGTGTCTGTCAGCCTGGGATGACATGCTCCTTCGCTAGAGACGACTTGCACCTGTCACCCTTAGGATTTTGAATACTGGCCAAGGCTCTTGCCACCTCCATAGTGCCTTTTTTAGGGGGGGCTCAAAAGACAAACTCACCGCCGTAAATAGCACAAGTAACAAAAAACTGAGAGTAATGCTAATCAATGCCAGAAGTCTAAACCTCAAAATGCATGCACTCGAGGCACTCCTCGGTATGGAGAAAATCGATATATGTGCAGTAACAGAAACCTGGTTTAACGCTCCAGAGTGCACCCCTGCACTACCAAGCTACAACTCATACCATACATTTTGGCCACAAAACCCGGACCAAAATACAAAAGGCGGGGGAGTATCCATATTTATCAAGGATACCCACACTTCCAGGTTAGTGGCACAGCACGATGCTTCAGATATCATCCACGTGTAACTAACAATGGGCAAAACTGCTATTCAAATTATAGCTTGCTACAGATCACCCGCCATATCCCAGGACCCCCACTCCGCATTCCAGGAAACATTGGGAAACATAAAGGTTTTACCAAACACCCCGATATTGGGTGATTTCAATTACCTAAACATTAACTGGGAGAACTACTCAAGGACAAACTCCCTTGCCCAACATTTCCTAGAATTTATAAGCTCAAACACCCTGGATCAACTGGTCAACACCCCCACCAGAGGTGACAACATATTGGACATGGTCAACCCCTCGCTGGTTAGATCTGACCATAAACTAATCACTCTGGATATCCACATTCCGCCACCACCTCTGGTAAAAGAAACCACTGTGAAAAACTTTTCAAAAAGCAAACTTCACGTTACTTAAGACCGAGGTGGGAAGTTTCAAAGCCCCCATGCTAAAGGATAATGCTGTCCAAGCTGCAAAATCCTTTACTAATGCACTCTATGGGCACCTACAAGAATGCATGGATTGTGCTATTCCAAACAAAACCAAGACTCACTCCTCCAAGAAAAGGAAACCAGCCTGGTGGACCCCTGCCATAAACAGGCTATACAACAGAAGGAAGAAACTAGTACAGAAAAGAGTAAAATCCCAAGAAGGGAAGAAATCCCTGATCAGTATCAGCAAGAAACTATGTTCCCTCATAAAATCATCTAAGGGTAGCTTCGAAAGAAAAATTGCCATGGACTCCAAAGATAACCACAAGGCATTCTTTAGCTATGTCAAGAATCTAAGTGACAATTCTCAGATCTGCTCGGAGTTAGTGCAGAATGGCACAAAATACACTGAACCGACTGATATAGCCAACATCCTGGCAGACAGGTTCAGTGCAAACTTCATCCCCCCTCACCCCCAAAAAGGCCCATAACTATACCAGAAGAATGTAGTGCCCCTGAAATAACAGACACTCAGGTTAAAACATCCCTCTCTAAAACCAAAAACACAACATCAATGGGACTGGACGGTATCCCAGGCTGCATCCTACATGACCTCAAAGATGAACTAACCCCTCACCTAAACACACTGTTTAAACTCAGCCTCTCCACAGGCTACATGCCCACAGAGTGGCGCACAGCAATGGTTATTCCACTCCACAAAGGTGGAGCCACAACGGACCCCAGGAACTATTGCCCTATAAGCCTGACTACCTTAGTCTGCAAAGCTATGGAGCACATCATCATGGAGCTCATTAACAGAGACATTGGGAACCTCCAAACACTGGACTCTACCCAGTTTGGCTTTGTTAAGGGCAAATCATGCCTCCTAAACATGGTGGACTTCTTTGAGACAGTTACCAAGGCTATAGACGAGGGAAAGGTGGTCCACACAGCCTACCTAGACCTCACAAAGGCTTTCAACACCATTCCCCACTCAGGTATTATAGACACGCTCACCAGCCTGAACATAAACCCCTACATCATGAGATGGGTTGCCAACTGGCTCACAGACAGAACCCAGGTGGTAAGAATTGCGAGAGCTAGGTCTGACTCTAAACCGGTTACAAGTGGCATTCCCCAGGGCTCAGTCCTAGGACCCCTCCAGTTCAGCATATACTTCTCAGAGGTACAGGCAAGCACAGGAGGACTATGGCTGACCAAGTTTGCAGACGACTGCAAACTAGGGGCTATAACTGACTCTCCAGCTGACACAGACATCCTCCAAAAGGGTCTCACTGAGACACATACCTGGTGTCAAAACCATGGCCTCAAGCTAAATGCCAAAAAGTGCATAGTCATCCCCTTTGGAAAAAACAAAGTACCCACAAACTACGACACAGGTGGTAGCCCCCTAAATATGGAAGACGTAATAAGGGATCTGGGGACCCAAGTAGATAGTAAAGGTTTGAAAATCCTTCTATGTGGCCCACCTAATCACAAAAGGTTTTGCATCCAGATCGAAAGAGGTCATTGGGCCCCTCTACGCATAACTCATCAGACCCATCATAGAGTACAATGCCCCATTTGGGATGTACCTTACAAGACACCTGCAACAAATGGAAAGACCACAGAAGTACCTCACCAAGAGGATCACTGGCCTCAAGCAGATGCCCTATGCAGCTCGACTGAAGAAACTCCAGCTGTACTCGGTTGCATACCGCCTACTCAGAGGTGATCTCTGCCTGACATACAAGGCCATGTCAAACCCAGAATTGATGGACATGCTCCACCTAAAGAAAACCATATCCCCTTGAGCCACATGCTCGAGGGATCTAAACCTCACCACAACAATAAATAGGACATGCTAGAGGGATAGATTCCTGTCCCAGAGACTTCCCATGCTCTGGAACAAGATTCCAGTCTACATTAGGTAGAGCTCCTCGCTAACCCTCTTCAAGAGAAACCTTGATGAGTGGATGGGAAACAAAGTTTACCCCGGGGATCACTTCAGTGGCTCTGCTGGACAGAGGCACAGGGAACTAATCTAAGGGGGAGGCGAAAGAAAACACATTCTGGATAGGCTTATAAATGCCTTCGGGCAGATAGCCTAGTACCTACCTATGAACCTATATAATACTTGTTTTACTGCTATTCCTAATTTGGCTTTATTCACTTTTGAAGTGACTAATAGCAAAGGGGTGTCTTGGTTTTTGGATTGATTTATTATCTACATGTTCCAACTCTGTCTTCCAAGAAAGAGAGCAGTAAATTGGATCATCAAATAAAGATAAGCTAAGAAGAGACTGTCCAGTTCTTCCATTTGTGAAGTGGCGAGGTGCACCTATAGCTTCTCAACTGATGAGCTGTTTCTTGCTCTAGTTTGAAGAAGCTCCTGCTAAGAGTTTGGTAAAGCAGGATTCACTTCTCTGTTTAAACTGCATCAACACCAATCCTTCTTGTGTATGGAAGGATTGGACAGGACCAAACTTCAGGACATGAAAAACATGTCACTGCTTTGTAATGCAGGCTACTGACCTTGCTTTTATTATAGACTCATAAGCAAAATTGATGTTAAGTACCATTGAAGATTCAGCAGTGCAGAAGGTTGATAATTGATGAGGCCAGCTGTAAGCATGCAAGTCACTTTAACCTGAACAATCTCAGAGGTGATTACATTAAATGGGGGTGCAGGAAGCACAATCATATCTAAATTGGGATGTAGGAGATTTTCCACTAACAAAAAACAATTAGGTTCAGTGTTTTAGTGAAGCAGTCTTGCTTTGGACAAGGCTACTTTCACACAATTTCTCTTGCAACCTTTTCACATTTGACACTCCAGGTGTGGCAGACTTGTCTGGAGCATCCATGATTTTCATTGTTAAAATATATATTGCATCTGTGGTTATCTGTCAAAACAACTTAAATACATTACATATTTACTGATCAGTGATCAGAGATATCATATCACTCACTGAATGACTTCCCTGCAAACCATGATCCTACAAGGCCATTCCACAGAATGGGCTTGAATGTACATCATAATTTACATAGGGGTTACCACCTACTTAGCTAATACATCCATCTCAAAGGTTGCACGAACTTTGAGTAAGAAACAAACAATGCCTTTTTCAGCCTGCTTAATAGAATGGTTCCCTGAAAATGGACAAACTGAAATAAATGAATACTGGGGCCAGACTAATGGCAAAAGGTATATTTTAGATGTATTTTTTAAAGTAAACAGTGGTAGCAGTTGCCTGGCTCTTGTTTGGAAGGAACGGATCTTGTGTCAAGGTAGGTTTATAGTTACCTGACCCTCAATTGAATCTTTGTGGCTGTTAAGTAGCTAACAGTCATGCATGCGAGAAATTCTGATTTATCTTCCTAAAAGGGTATAACCACAGTGTAACACCAACTATCTATGTATAACCATCTTGATTAGCACTCACATTATAAACTGATGCTGCTTATCACTTTAAATTAATTTCAGGGTCAAGTAAAGGAAGATCGACTTGGAGTATCTAACTTAAAACATTTTAAAAAGATTTAGTAGAACTGTAACTTTTATAACTTTGCTAGGTGTTATAAAAAATGAAGTATAATGTTCTAATGTAATAGTCTAACTAGGATTAAATAACAGTATGCAGGCCCTAAATTAAATCTCTTTTAGGGGCCTTGCAGTTGTTGAAGACATTGAGTAATATAACATCTGTAGTGTGCTTACTGTTGACATTATTGCAAGCATCTGGCAGTTAACAGAGGTCACTAAAGCTGTGAGCTGTTATTGAACAGCTTTGGGTACACAGGGTACAATGTTTCTTTCCTTCCATCTTCATCTGCCTACTGTGCGACTCTGAGCAAGTCACTTAACCAGACAGTGCTCCTATTGCCCTGGAAAGGGGATAGTGTGTACATTGGGTTTGCCTGGTCAGCAAATAAGTAAATTAAAAATAAAATATCAGATTATGCACAATTTATGCAAATCATGAAAACAAAGCTTGCTACTATATAAGGTGAGCATGTAGGCATTCCTATGAGAACATGTGCTGGCAACACATGCAGAGGTTTTTAATGTATGCCAAGAAAAAAAAAAGCATCACAGAACAAATCCAGAACCTCAGAGATACAGCCCTGACCAGTCTCTCACTACTCTTATGCCAATATACCCAAGGAGTCTTCATTTTGAGACATCATGTAAGTTTAAGAATAATCAAAACTTTGGGACTCTAGTAAATCTACAGTGCAACATAAATGTGCTAGGTTCGTACTTCAAAAATATTTGAATGTCTAGCAAGATCTTGACCACATTTCAGTGCCAAATCATTTTTTTTTTAATAAACCAGTTTGGTCAACGTTTGTTGTTACAATCTGCATAAAAGATCAAATTAAGGTAGTCAGTATGCACACATCAATAATTCATTCTCTGTTTTAGCAGCTAGGCTTATTTACTGCTTGTATCAATTTTCCTTCTAGCCTTTAACATTGCACTGAGGGTGTTAGCAATCTTCAAGAATTCTTATTTTCTAGAAATAGAAGTGCAGCCATTTCTTTATTATCTGTAATTTTACTCCTTTATAGTTAAATCCAAACAAGGACGTATAACAATTTTCATTTGTTTATTGTATATTAGACACTTAGCAAGCACACGAGAAGTCTTCCTCATACTCGTATTACACATGCATTGTTTTGTTTTACTTTTTCTTAACATACACAGCCATTAATTTCCAATATATTTCTTAAATTTCATTGCCAGTATTCTACTGTAGTTTTGTATGTGGTAGAGCACATCGATATATTTTGTTATTATAATTAATAAATGTTTGCATTTATCCTAAGGACTATGTGCTTGCCTGGATTTGATGATCATTTGTACCCAAAATCTTAATATCTTGTATAACTAATATTCAGAGTAATATTCTTGGACACACATTTCTTCAAATAGTGTGTAATATTTCTTCTGCTGTAAATAAAAAGGGTTCTTCATAATATCTTCCTTCCAGCAAGCAGTTTTCTTCTCTCACATTTCCTGACATATCATATACACGTCCTTCCTAATAATATAACAGAGGTAGAATGGAGATGTTTATCTTCTATCACCCATTCATCAGTTAAGCCTCATACTTCTCAACTGGATACAGAAGAAGGAGTCTCATATACAGAAGAAGCATTCCTTTCCTAGTTCTCTATGACCAAAGTTCTGCTCCACTGCTGATCAATGGATAGACCTTTGCTTTAAGTAGTCATACCTTTCATATTCACATTTACTCAACATAAAACAGTCAATGTTTTCTCCAGCTTTGTAAATATTTCTTATCTATTTTCCAGTGTTTGCGTTTAGAAAATATTCCGAGGCAGAACCATAGCTAGGTCATCTGGCATTATATACAGTTGACTGGACTGGCACCCTTTCTACTCGAAGTTGAGAGCTCTGAGATTGTAGCAAGCTTCAAAAAACTAACAAGTAGGTTGCTACAGTTAAATCATACATAAAGCATTTCAGTCTTGGCATCCTTTTATGAAGCTGTGATGCACTTGTGGCTTCATAAAGCAGTGCCAATACTGCAATCCCACAACACTGGCACCTGCCAAATGTACTCCCTAACAGCCTTGACCAGGTACAGCTGTGTCCTTCACCTCATTCTATTTACAACTCTGTCCTTAGGTATAGCAACCTGTCCATTTATTTTCATGTTTCTAGCATCATATAAGGTCAATTTTGTTTTAACATTTATTATTGGATCTTTTTGAATGATAAAGGAGAGTAAAGTAGCAGTCATTTTATTAATTTTTCTAAGCCTGGTTTCCATCATTAAAATATCACTGTCAAATCCCAAAACTGGTCACTCCTACTTTGAGAGGTGCAGCTGGCAAGGTCCTTTCTCTTCTTTAAACTGTAGCAAACCACTTGCTACAAATGTAAAATGTGGCTTTCTTCAGCTAACAGACAGTCTTGAGCACTACAGCCCTAAGTCAAAATCTGAAAATACATTATTACCACTAAATACTGGTAATGAAGATTATTGGCCTTGACATCTTGCACCCAAGGCAGTTGTCGCCTTTGTTTTACACTTGCTATGCCACTACCTACGTCATCTGAAATGTTGAAGATATCACTTATATATACACAGGAAGAAAAAGGGGCAAATATGTACGCCTGTCTTACTCTTTTCTTAATGTCAAATTCATATGCTAAGGTGACGACCTAAGAAGTTTTTCACTCTACCCTAAGATGGAGTATATAATGCTTTAATAACTTTGGTTAAGTTCTTTGTAATGCCAGCTTTACTCTTGGTCAACAAGAACTATATACTGTTCACTCAGTCAAATATCACTTCATAGTCTATAAACAAAGCTTAAACTGCTTGTGTCCAAAGAATAATATATATTTCTCAATAATGTGATCAAATGTAAGATGACTTTCAAAATTGGTCTGTTTGATCTATAAACATATTAATGTCTATGTATTATATCCTGTACCATCTATCTGTTCAAGTCATTCAAAATTAAGCTTTTTGGGGGAAACCTATAGCAGTGCAATGGAATGGTACAAATTAGGGTCTCTAGCATGGTCTATTGATAGGCTCTATCATTTCATGTTTTCAGGATTTAAGAATATTCGAGTTTTGTAGATATTGTCTAACGCGGTATACCATTAGTTCTACCACCGTCTTCTCATGCTCAGTGTATATCTCTTTCCCATTCCCATTGAGATGTGGTCCTTTATTTGTCTTCTGCTAAATAATCTGCTCTTTGAGCCATTCAATTGCTACTGGAGGTTCAGGGTATGACCATTTATTTTGTAATTCAATATCCTTGTTTCTATTATTCTGACATTTACCTACTCAAAGACTCTTTAAAAAAATATTTGAACTATGACTTTTTTGCCATTCAGGTTATTGTGTATGTTTACAGCAGGCCACCAGTGTCCAAAACACTTTAAAACCATTCCTCTTTAAACTTCTATTATTTATTCATGGCTCTTAGCTGCAAACTGTCTTTTCATTTTAATGGGAGCCTTGCTGTTCCTAATCTCATTTATTTCTGACTGACTACTACTTACATGTTGTAGCTCAGTTCTATTACTTTTATTGTATTACTACTAAATATATACACATTCTTTATCATATTCCCCTTACATTATTACTTACAGTTCTTATCCTGCTGTACAACTGGATAATTCCTATAGTAGCTTCCAAATAATAAATACATAAATAAATAAAAAAAATTATTTAACATACCCCAAACACTTTGCTTCTTTACCTCCTCAATCTGTGTTTGTAAATATTTTTCAACAGATTTATTATTTTTTATACAATCCTTTATGTTCAAATTGATATACTTATCACAACATTTCTGGCAAGTTTCTCTCATTAGTGATCTCTGTTGTTAATTGCTTTTTTTTAAAGTTCAGACACACTCTAAGAGTGAAATGATCCCATTCTGTCATAGCTTTGAAGTTAAATATGAACTGCTGTCCAATTTTAGGGGAGATCATGACATAATTGAGAGCTGATGCAACTCTAATCGCCAGGAGATTATGACATAATTGACAGCTGATGCAACTCTAATCGTCATACAAGTAGACACACTGTTGCACCCAGGAATACCTAATTTATTGATATACATATGTAATGTCTGGCTACAAAGTCTGGCAATAAACACCCACCATTATTTATTAGTTTGTCTTCAGATTTCCTTCTGAATTTTCTCTTTAGACTCTCCTGTAATCAGTGACAGAGCTACTTTTGACATTAAAGTCTTCACATACCAGGAACACATCACCCCAATTATGCCTTTAAAATCTGTTTGTCCAACTCATTCTATTCAGTTTTGCTTTCATGATGCATACTCATTTTAGATAACATACAAATATTAGACAATGACCAATAAGATCCTTTCCATTTTAAATTTTATAAAAGTGAATTCCTGGTTTTAATCATCTCTTTGAGTTCAGTTAACATGCACGTGACAATCAAGACTGCGAGGCCACCAGTGTCAGTCAATTTTTAAGCCCTATTTTCTCTTACCATGAAACTTGCATAACCCTCACAACCCATGTATAGATTTAGCAACAAAATACTGTAAAGTAAAGAATATCCAGCAAGGAAATAAAAGGCACATCATCTTGATATTAGTGTTAGAGGAGGAACAGACTGCCTATACTGTGTTGTGTTTACCATTATATTAGTGAGGGAGAAGGAAGAGAACTCCCTATACTGTACTGGCACTAACTTAGTATATTATCATCACCTCCAGAAAGTTAAACGTCTATTCGACAATTATACTCTCTCTCTCTCTCTCTCTATATATATATATATATATATATATATATATATATATATATATGTATATGTGTGTGTGTGTGGGTGATAATCAGAAGGTTGAAGTGGGTTCGGTTGAACCCACTTCAGTTGAAGTTTGGAGGCCGAATGGCAACAATGTCGAACCTGACATTGTCAAAGTACGAATCTCACCCCCATCTCGACCCATGTTAAACACCATTCTGAGGTTTATGGCAAGTCGTATTTCGACAATGTCGGGATTCGACATTGTCGGTTTTGCAGAAGTGGGTCGATGATCCCAACATTTGATGGGGTCAGGTTTGATATCATTCATATATATATATATATATATATATATATATATATATATATATATATATATATATGTGTGTATATATGATATGATATACATGTTATATACATCTAATTCTCAGTTCTTAGACCAGTCTAAAAGTCTCTCTTCCGTAGTGCTGATCCACATGGCTTCATGTCTTAAAGTCACAATTGCTGTCCCAGTCTTTAGCCAATAAGCTGGCATGATTAATTTTAACATTGGATAATATTATATTATTTATACAACATAATAAGCAAATACAAGCCAGGAGTATAAACAAGGCAGGACAAAATTAACAACCATAATAGAGCTGTCAATGGTATCAGTTTGTTTGCTTATTGCAGCATAGTTTAAGATAAGGTGTGTTATGCATGAACCTTCACTGATTTTCCATAGCTTATTAAAATATTGTATCACCTATTAAAATGCATTAGATATGCAATTTAAATTACTGTAGCAAATTATTTATATGTTTAGATAAGCAATGATTTGCTGCTATTAATAAACAATTTAGTACTACTGGTAAACAATTTCATGCAAGTTCAGAAAACAGTCACAATTATTCTCTGAATGTAAGTGACAAATGTTTATAAGGTGCATGTGTGAATATCGTCCATAGCGTTCTGGATCCAATGTTAGTCAACTTCCATGTTAAAATGGAATAAAACTATACAAACAGAAGTTGGACTGATCCTAGGATATCTGTATGAAAAGTTACTTTATGTTTATACTCATAATAGGTAGCTTGGAAGACAAGTCAATGCCAGGCATAAGCATATTTTTCCACACAGTTAGCCAGAAGAAAATGGACAGTATTGCTGCCACTTTGTCTTTTTGTTTCAGTTTAAATGCAAGAAGTAATAATGTCTGACAGATTGGCACAGAGGTTTGAGATTACCTATAATACATATATACCCTGCAATAGAACTGAGTTTGACTTCCATAGCATACAGTTGCTTATTGCATCATTTAACCAGACAATGCTCCCAAGCGTAGCCTAAAATGTGGATTAGTACTCTATGCCTATTAACAAATGTGCTACTAGTATTACTAACAATGGTAGATTAACAAGCCTGGCAATCCAATACAATCATTTTAGAACTAAGACCACTGAACAAGAAGAAAAGCAGTCCTGGGGAAACTACAAGATCAAATTTATAGTAAGAGTTAAGCTTACTACTTTACATTCGGTAAACAGCAGTGCACCCTTTCAACAATGAATGAAGAACCTTGGGCGAGGGACTAATTAGCCATCAGCAATGCACGACTTTGAGCTGATGTGTTTTCTGCTACAACAGTTCCCAACAGATACACATGGCTAATAAAAAAATTAAACCAATCAAACATGCACCCTTCAAGTTTTCCATTTGCTAATAGTGGTGTTACAGATTTGTTTTTTAATGAAAGTTCATCCATCTTTCCCTCCATCTTCTTCTGCTGCTTTATACTAATCCAGTCAGCTTCTTCCTCATCACCTTTCCTCCTCCTTTTTCTTGATTTTGATTCCTTCATAGGGCATTTCTAAATATTGTTACATTTTATGGGTCTCAAATCCTCACAAACTTACAATCCTCTCTTCTGTCTAAACTAGAATCTACTTACAACAAAATTGCTAGTTTTGCTGCAGGTCAAATCTACCAGTCCCACCACTGCCTTGTTCTCAAAAGCCTAAGCTGGCTAGAATTCTCCCACCAGCTTTTCCTCTCTCAGCTTCTGATTATACATTCCATTCTGTACCAGCCCTCCCTGTTGCCCTGACCTGGCCTCTCTTATCTCCTACTATACCCCCCCTTAAGATCTCTCCGAAGTTCAGAACAAAACCTCCTCTCAATCTACAAACCTAAAAGCAAAACTGGACAAAACCTATATAACTACTCTCCTGCCCAAGCCTGGAATAAACTTCTGCTACACATCAGAAACACTACTCACCTTCAGAGTTTTAAGACTGCTCTCAAAAACTTCCTATACAATACTTGGCTCTCTCACTGTACCCATCCACCCTAACAGGGTCCTACCTCCCTTATTTCCTTCCTGTCTTCTATCCTCCTCCTCTTTCTCTCATGTCCACCTATTGCCCTGAATTCCCACCTCCTACTCCTACTAGACTCACAATAACTGCATCTTCTACTCTGTTTTCTACTCACCTAGTCACACATTCCTCCTTTCCGAACATAGTGTGAAGTCTCCTCTCTGATACTGTTAGACTCCTATATCTGCTAAAGTATCACCCAACGTGTACTGGTATATGTTTGTTCATAACTTCGGCTGTACAAATGAGTATAGCCTGGATTTGTTTCTACTGCCAGAATCTTGTATCTGCTAATATGCCACACTAATTGCTGAGGTATACACCTGTAAATAGGTTCTGATGCACAAATGTTTCCATGTAGGACCTGTTTATACTTTTCGAGTGTACACTTTGATTGTTATACTAGTTATATGTTTGAACTTGCATACTATTTGTTTTTACTAATTGTGGAGTTATATGACTGAACTTGTATACTATTTGTTTGTACTAACTGTGGAGCTTTTCTCTCCGGGCTGCCACTGAAAAAGGATTCTTACTCAGTCAGACTAACCTGGTCAACAAATGTCAAATAAATATATAAATAATAAATACATTTTATTATGGCTATTTCTACTAGGTTAAGATTGGTGCAGCAGCTGCACTCATTGTCTGAAGTGCATGAAACACAAGATGGATAGACAGCAGAAGGGCTGGCATGCCTGGTGTCCATGGCACAGCCCCACAACAGCAGTCTTATGGACCCCCCACTAAATGTGGTCATTCCACCAATGCACAAAATGAGAGTATGATTTGCTCTTCAACTTCACCAAAGTGACCACATCTAGTCTCTCATGGCATAAGCACAGACCATACATGAGTGCCTATAGACATTCCAACACTGAGCACTGGACTTGTTTCAAACACTGTTATCAATCAATGAACAAGTTACAAATGTAACCTTATAAAAACCACATTCACCACAGAACATGATGTCACTAGAACCATCAAGCCAGTAAGTTCATTGCTTTTGACCCTTCATTTCAGGTGACACCTAAGTAGAGAACCAAAATCATGTGCTTCACTTTATGACTAGGGACATGACACTGAACGAAAGACATTCAGTGCAATGTGTGACCACTGAGTCTTTTCAGACCTCAAACAAACTGCAACAAAAAATGTGAGAAAAGCCATCCACACGATCAAAGCTGTAGGCAGCCATGTTAAGAACAACATGTAGTTTTAAAGCGTTGGTTTGCATGAGAAAGTATGACGTATTTTCTGTAACAAAAGACTTTGTTCACAATTCTAACTGTATACCACAAACATCAAGCTTTACCTCTTTTCATTGTCGCAGGTAAAATCAAACAGTTGATAAAGTCTCAATATGTGTGCATAATTATGTAAAAAAAAGTTATAGAAGGCAATTCAGAATTAGAGTACCTACATATAAAATTTCATCAGCTCACAGAGACTTGCAACATCTGTATTTTGCTTCTGTTAAACACATGCTTTAACCCTGCCTCCACCTTTCCCTCACATCTGGATCTAGGTTTTATCTTTCTGTAATCTCTGTGGGTGCCATTTTTAAAACACATCTATACCATTACCCTTGCTACGCTTCCACCGAGGTAACACGCTCTGCATGTAACTCTCCAGCAATCTCCTGGATATTTCTTGTAGAAAATTTAGCTACAATGTTATTTATATAGCTGCAGATATCTGTATGTGTTTGTCAAGTTCTGTAATGCTGTTCTTTGTATTTGTACTCTGGTCTACATACCTATAAAAATGGCATGTGTCACATTTAGCTTTCTCAGCTAGAGCGTCTTCTGCATGGAGACATGCATGAATGGGCGTACCTTCGTTGAAGGTTGTGCATTAGGCCTGGCAAGCCGGTACGTAAAAATCAACTGCCAATCATTAGCGGACCGGAGTTCCGCTGTGGTGACCCCTAACCGGGAAAAGCCAAAAGACACAAACAAACAAACAAACCTTAAATACAGCATTTCCCACTGCCAGCTTGAATACTTTGTTACTAGTGGTACCTGGGTGTTCAGAACAAGTGCGGCCGAACTGAGCCATGCATTGTGTATGTTTAGTTCTCAGTGGTAATTTTGGATATTGGTGCAGTCTGATAATTAGAGTCAATTGATACTGTTTGTGTTTCTGCCGTGCACTCCTGCTTTGTTCCTCACTAAGTCATACATATTTCCTATCCGTTTTATACTCCTGCTTTTTCTATACAAGCATGGAGACCACACAGAACTGCTGCTACAGTATTTAGTACTTTTGCTGACACAGTCTATCACATTGTTTAGTCAGGTATTATGTCTGTATTTCTATAGGGCTAACATCAGACAATTTCATCACTAATGTATCTTGCTGCAAGCTGGTTTTATGTTTGGTTTTGTTATTTCAACTAACCTAATGTTGTAATGTTGCTTCACATATACCTCTTTCTTTTCTCTCTCTATTTTTTCTCTTCCCCTAGTCTTCCAACAATACTTCCTTGCTGATACTCAGCCTTCTACACTGAATCCGAGTCCCCCACAAGACAGATGTCCCAACCACACTTAAAAGGAAGTCTACCCATCTTTATTTGTAACAAATTATGTTATACATGATGTTCTACATTAGGTTATTAAAGTGTTTTAAATGCTAGGTTTCTGTTTCATTCTGTAAGAGAGCACTCTACCAGGAACTGCAGTAGACCATATCCCCTGCCAAGGGAATCCCCTTTAGGATCCCTGTTTTTACTTTTCTGAATAACTCCAAATGTGTTATCTCACCCACTCATAGGTTCCTTGCTGTTTTTATTATTGACTGGCTTTTTTAAATTTTTCTTTTCCCACTACTGACTGCTTTTATCTTTCCAACGTTAGGTATAGCCTCTTTAACATTAGAACCTATAGTTTTAAACTACACTCTGTAACCTTTACTTGCTAGCTCCCACTTGTAGTTTTCTTTATTTTTGTTTTTTTTTTTCCTTCTTTTTTCTCTTAGTAAATAACCTTATTTGTCCTCAGGCTCGGACTCACTCCGCTCCCCTACCCCACTCCTGCATACATTAAATTTATAGGTAACCTCCTTTACAAAGACTGTCCCTTCATTATCCCATTATCTAATAATAACATCCCTCTGTACCATATACACACGCCCTTCCTCTTTCTAAGTCTTATCCTCTTACCTCACACCCCACCCTCCCATTTTTACCCAATCATAACAGAACAACTCAGTCCTCCCCTCTGACCACTCTGATTAAGATATTCTCACTTCTCTTCACCATCTTATAACTACACTGTACACCCCCCATATCCATCACTCTTATATCTACTCTCTCATCAGTACATTGACTTGTTTCCTCTTTCACTATCTGATACGCCCCTATAAATCCTTTAATAAAATATATCCTTCTATTAACAATTTCACTTCCCTCATCACTTACAAGTCACCAATGCAAGACAACAGCATGCTACTATATCTCCTCTTAACACCCATCCTACTCTTCCTCTTGGGGTTGTCATCCTATCACACTGTCTTACTATACCCTCCATCACCCACTATTACTCACACTGTATCACCCTGTTATTCAATCCTGCACTTCTCTGTCTCCCTCTCCCTTTTTAACATTTCAATATTCTTCTCTCCTGTCCCAAACATGGGCTCAAGTCCACTGCCTACTACTTTTCTTTTTTCACCAAACTAACACTACTTCCTACTACACTCTTACTAGATGGGGACATCCACCCCAATCCCAGTCCATCCCCTCCCACCAACACTACCATCACTGCCACGCCCAAAAGGCCCAAACCCCTCTCCTCTCCACCTAAATATCTATCATTCTGTTCCATAAACCTACAAAGTCTTCCAAACAAAATAACAGAATTTCATGCTCGGACTGCCCACCATTCTCCCTACATGTTAACTCTCCCAGAAACTTGGCTAAAACCACATATTGCAAATTCTGAAATTCTTCCTCCTGGATATAACATCTTCCGGCAAGATAGAGTTTCTTAAAAAGGAGGAGGTGTAGCCATCATAAAAAAAACTGGCCATAGTGCATCTACATATCCCCTGGCAACAGCATTCCAGTCCTTGAAAGTATCTTATCTTGGATCTCCCTAAATATATCATATGAAACAATCATACTAGGTGATGTTAATTTGATTAGAATAAGCTCTCCCCCAACCCCCTCCAGTTCCTCTATTAACCTATTTGGCTTCAGTCAGCTTATTTCTTCTCCCATTCGTATACACAAAACCTCCAGCTCCATACTTGATTGGATCTTAACTTCCAACCCCAATCAGTATCACAATCGCACCTTCTTACCAGACTCATTACGTGATCATCTCCCTATCTCAATATTAAGGCTACCTTCTCAAACACCTAAAACCCACCTCAATAGACAGTGCCATAACCTGTCCAAATTCACTGCAGAAACTTTTAACAACCAACTCTCCCTGACCAGCTGGTCTCACCTGTATAACCTTCACTAAATGATGCCGTTCTTGAATTTAACAGTATTTTCCTAAACACACTAAATGCCCTCGCTCCTATTAGGAAAATTAAGATCAAACCAAATTCCTGCCCCCCTGGCTCTCCAAAGATACCCTTTCCACCATAAAACTTAGAGACAATACCTGGAAACAATGGTTTGAGTCAAAATCTCCTTCTCTCTTCCTTAAATATAAAAAACTCAGAAACATCACTAAAACACTTATTATTCAGGACAAAACAAAATTCTATCAAGAAGCCCAATCCACCCAGTTTTCTAAACCAAAAAAATTCTGGCACACTTTGAACAGTATACTCCATCATGGTAAACCCTCTACCCCAACCCCTTCCCTGACAAAACCCATAATGAAACTGCTACCTTTCTAAATAACTACTTTATAGACTCTATCAGAAAACTAACCCCCCTCCCAAGACAACTAAAAACAATTTATGTCCTATTTGCTTCATAAAAACTTCCTTACCCCCTCTCAGGATGGATTTAGACCTCACCACAGCACATCCACAGCCCTTCTATCTTTTACCCAGACTGTAGCAGAAGCAAGGGACAGAAATAAACTTATACCGTGTGTCTTCCTCGTCCTCGCTAAAGCTTTCGATACCATCTTCCACCCTAAACGCCTCTCTAAACTATCGGAACTAAACTTCTCCACCTCCACTATCCTCTAGTTCTCCAGCTATCTCAACAATTGACTACAGTCTGTTAAATGGCAGACTTCCTACTCAACCTTCTTACCTATCCAAACAAGCGTCCCCAAGGATCCATCCTTGGCCCCCTTCTCTTTAATATTTTCACTAACAATCTTCTCTCTGTCTGCATCTCATCTTCGCTAATTCAATACGCTGATGATTGTACCCTAATCACCCTTTCTGACAACCCCACTGACCTCCACTCTCTCATACAGACTTCCTTTAATATCATTAAACACTGGCTAACTGACAAGCAAATAATCCCTTACCCAAATAAAACCAAACTTCTTCTTTCCTCCAAATTCTTTATCCCATCTTAAAAATTCTTTCAGTCTCTCTTCTCTAAACAACACCATTATTTATGCAGACTCCACTACTAAACTTCTGGAAATCACAACTGATGACCAACTGAAATTTGATCATCATATCCTACAGTCCATCAAAAAGATCAATCAAAAACTAGGTTTGCTATATAGACACAAAAAATTCCTAACACTGTTAGGCCCTCACTTGCCCAAGCCTATCTCCTCCCCTGACTACACTACATTTCTGCTATATTAACAACATCTAAGCAAATCTCTTAACCAAACTTACAACCAGATGGCCAGATTTGCCTACAATCTCCCTACAAATCCCATCATTGCCTCGCTCTAAAAAAAACTTCAATGGCTTGAGTTCCCACAACTACTCTAACTTTCACAGCTACAGTTGCACATTCTCTTCACTACAACCCTTAAAACTGTCCCTCCCTGACCGCCCTCCTAGCCCTCTATAAACCTGCACGATCTCTCCATAGCACTGATCAAGCACCACTGAACACCTATAAGTGGCACAAAACTATACGCAGGTTACTTTATAAATGCTCCATATCTCAAACCTGGAACAAACTCTCATCTAACATATGACATGTCCAATCTTCTCTCCTCTTCATAAAAGAAGTGAAAATACACCTAGCCAACTGCCCCTCCTACAACTGCCACCACCCCACCTAATCTCCCATTATCACATACAATTACACCAGAACTATTCCCTTCATACATTATATATACTTATAATTGTGTGGATCCATCACCACACCACTGAGCACTCTTAAAAACGTAACGTTCCTCCCAGTTTTGCCCCCTATTTACTTTTTATTTCTTTGGCCACCCCAACTCTTTCCTCCTCATTTCTTTCTCTGCACTCTGTCTAACTTTACCACATCTCCTTCCACTCTACCCACTAAAACTAAACTCATCTGCTATTCTTTGCTATTCTCTGTCTCTTCAATTATTCTTCATTCTTCTTTACACTCCACTTTCTATTCCTCTATTTTGTTTCACCAACTCTACTTCTATCATTATTACATAAACAGAATGTGTACTTTTAATGATTTCTACAAAGCATTAATGTTGTTACTCACGTCTTGCCCTTTTTTATGTAGTTAAACTTGCAATGTAACTTGGTATTGTTATGATAAATGTGTATTTTTTTTGGCATCATCTTTTTTATCATCTGTTAGTGGAGCTTTTCTCCTCGGGTCTCCACTGAAAATGGCCCCCTAGCCTAGTGGACTAACCCAGTTAACAAAAGACAAATAAATAAATAATAAATAAATAAATAAATCCATGTTCATCATTCTTGCGTGTTATAAAACACTATTACTCTGTAGCATGAAGATGTCCGTGTTGGTTTTCTTCAGATAAAAGTGGAAAATAATAGCATAATTACAGGATGCTTCAGTCATCTTGATTTCAACTAGGATTATCATACTACAAACAAAGTGTCTCATTTACTACTGGACTAAATCAAAGTAACTTAAATCAATTATAATTCAGCAAAACGCAACAAAATATTGAAGATTATACCAAAAATGACATGTACATACTCAGCTGGCATGGTGCTTTCCTTATCCGCATGAGCTCATCATGGTTCCATTATAGATGATTTTAGAATCAGAAAAAAACAAGACAGGAAATGTTTCTACCTTTGTAGAATATGCCAAAGGAAATTACACTGCAACAAAAGCATTTCTCCGAAAGGCAGATGGTAAAAAAGTCCTTAACTGCTTTTATGGTAGCTCCAGATACTTACAATTGTTTTATGATGGCATTAATGACTATATTCAATATTTATATCCAAGAGTTATGAATACACGGTAAATCCAAAAATAAACCCTTTGATAAAAATCTAGACCCAATACAGTATCCAACAGAAAAACAGGTACCACACCAGCTTCAAAAAATAATCCTATATAACAAAACAAACCAAGTTTAAAGCACATTATTACCCCACTAAACTGATGAAATTAGTCCTAACCAACTATGAAACTAAATTTGTATCTAACGTCAAAGACAACTAACAGTTTTTTTCTTTTCTTAATGGTGGGCAAGTGAACTGGTGTCACTGGACCTTTTCAGCTACAAGGGTAATGTCAAATACTATGTTTATCTAGCTAGCTGTGTTTTTTTTTTGTGTGTGTGTGTGTGTGTGTGTGTGTGTGTGTGTGTGTGTATGTATATATACATATATATATATATATATATATATATATATATATATATATATATATATATATGTAGGTCAGGCATGAGTGTCTTCTCAATAAACTATATGAGACAGAGTAAAGGGATAGGGCCTTTAGTCGGTCTTCATCAAACACGTGTTGTATGCTTTGTATTTTTTTTTTAGTGCAAAACCTCTGGGGCCACTCCAATTGGTGTGAGTGCCTGGTTAGGTACCAGAAAGTAGCATTGTACGTGATTATAGGCCTGATGATGGCTGAGTAAAATGGCACTATGACTTCCTTTGATGTTGATGCCATGCCTGTACTTTTAAGTTGAGCTACAAAGAAGGATTTCCTCACTACTGTAGCTACTCAGTGGGCAATGTTTACTCAATGCCGGGTCTACTTTTAGGGGTATGCTATCGGTATTATAGTTTACAGGGATATCTGATTTACCCAAGTTTGGGACTCATTCTGTCCCACCCTTCTTCTGAAAATATTTCATGAAAATCATGTTGCCACAGCCAGACTTCTAGGTCAGAATTCACAGATTCGTGATGGTCTTATAGATTCATAGGTACCTACCAGGCTATTGATCTGTGAGGATATTAAGAAGCCTAGTCTTACACTCCCATTGCAGATTTTACCTTTTATATTTTGCATTGGCAGAACAAGGAAATGGGAATTTACTTGTTGCCCCTATCCACGAGGGATATGCATACTAAACCAGGGGTAAATTTACATTTTCACACCCATTTGTCCAAATTATCTTTGAACAGTGTAAGAGAAAGATTTTGCTTTAAGTGGAATAGAAGGCAGTTCCATAGAAGAGGTAATCTATATGATACACGACTATTCTTTCAATGCGTTTATATATATATATATATATATATATATATATATATATATATATATATATATATATATATATGTTGCAAAAGAGATTGAAATGGATATGGGTGCTAAATCAATGGTGAATTTACAGTTTCCTATCCATGCATCTAAATTATCTTTGAAGAGTGTAAGAAAAGTACTTTGCTTTAAGTGCAGTGGAAGATGGTTCCATAGACAAGCTAATCTTTGTGATACATACCTGTCCCATGAACATGTTTTATTTATGCTGCAAAAGAGATTGTGATCCCTTGAGAGGGAGTTCACACTACTGTTGGACTTGTGAATATGTAATCTGTCTGACAGGATAGGGTCTATTGAGGCTGTATACATGCGGTAGAGGTCTACTCTTAGCAACCTGTATGACACCAAATAGAGAAAGACAGCTTTGGGATGATCTGCCTTGTTTTTTATGATTTGGGCCCTTGATTTTTTTTGTGAGAAAATGTTGTGGTTGCTCCAGCTGTGATAAGTGTTTGGACAGATGCATACTGTATGGGTCATCATATTCAATAATGGCCTGATAAGGGCAGAGTACAGTAGAATGAGTGCATCCCTAGACCTGGACACTATACCTTTATATATGAGCTGTATGATGAATAAGGACTTCTTGTAATAATGGATATATGAAGATCAAATGATAATTCCTTGTTGATACAGGTTCCCAGATCCCTGACTACAGGATTAACATTTAGGGTTGTGTTGTTGATGTGATAATTAAAAGGTAAGACATACCTTACAAAGGATATGATTATACATTTATTAGCATTTAGCTTTAGTCCATGGTTTTGACATCATCTCTTGGTTTGGGAAGGGTCCTCTTGGAGGATTTTGGTGTACTCTGGGGAGTTTATGATGGCACCAGATTTGTACTTATCCGCAAACTTGATCAGCCGTAAACCCTTAACATTTGCTTTGCCCTCTGAGAAGTAAATGTCAATGAGGAGTGTCCCAAGGACTGAACCCTTGGATATACCTCTAGTGACAGACTTTTGGGGGAGATAGACCTGTCCACTCTCATTTCTTGGTTTCTATTTGTGAGACAATTTGTTAACCAATGAGTTATGCAGGCATTTATATTCAGCTGGGAGAGCTTATCTACAATACCTGAATGTGGGATGGTGTTGAATGCCTTTGTGAGGTCTAGGTATGTGGTGTATGTTGATTTGCCCTTATCTACTTCCTTAAGTAACCTGTTTGAAGAAGTTGACCTGTTAAGTATGCGGGATCTGCCCTTAATGAGTCTGAACTGGTTTGGGTCATGAATTTGTAAGTTACATATGTCCTTATTTATGAATTCCACAAAGATCCTCTCCATAGGCTTACACATGAAGCTGTTCAAACTTATAGGTCTATAATTACCCAGGTACACTTATACCTTACTTTTGTGTAAGGGGATGACTGCTGTTGTCCTCCATTCATCTGGCATGAACTCTGTTTGGAAGCAGATATTGTACAACCACTGTAGGGGAGTCTAACAAGTCATGTTTCAGGGTAACCAGTAGGCAGCCTAGTACATTATCCAGCCCAAAATTATTAGTATTCTTGGTCTTGTATAGTGGCTTTTGGATTTGTTCTATGATTGGGAGAGCCAAGAGGAGTGCAGATACAGGTAGGTAATCTAGGAGGTGGAGTTTGAACTCAATTTGTCTTAATGAATAATCTAGCCTGATTTGCCATTGCTTCATTTTATGGGGCCTGTAAGTTGATTTAGTAGTTGATGCAGACATGATCAGAGATGCTGCAGATTTCAGTTGGAGATATAGTAATGACATCCAAAGCTGGCACAACACCTAACATATTTCCTATTTGTTTGTTAAAGTCTACATGTTACATATAACCATTTTGTAAAAGAAAAGTACTCCTTTTCTTATACTTTGTAAAAAAAAACACATTATTTCAGTAATTATTAGTAGGTGAAGTTCACATTCAGTAAGTCGATTGGAATCCTTCTTTTGTATGACTAGAATGTGTAATAGCCAATCATCATATTAATGGTGTTACTTAACAATGTTCCCACATGAAGCACTGCTAAGCCTTCCTATTTTAGACTAACACACTCCCTATTTGTTTATTAAAGTCTACATGTTACATATAACCATTTTGTAAAATAAGTGAATTTGGCCAAAGGTGCAACTAAACAATCTACCACATTTTTGCTGTCTGCTGACTATGAACTATTTTTTCTGGTATTATGCTCTGGATGCATTTTAGACCCATATGCTTGTAGTTATCTGCTCTGGTTTCTAAACCTCGCTTGTATATAGAAGCCACATGTAATATATCAGGGGTATATCCATATCAAGATTTCCTGATAATCAATTTAGGCATCTTTGCTGATAGATTGTAATTCTGCCCTGTGGAGCTAGTTCACCTTTCCTTTTCAGAGCTTTACCAATATTAGCTCTATTAACTGTTGCATCAAACACTTCTCATTTTAGACGTATAAATTATACTCTGAGAACATTTCTAGAATTATTTTAATGTCAGTAACAATGTCCTTATCTCCTTACAAGAGACAATTACTATGCAACATGTTTTTTTTATTACCTTCTAATATAATCGATGTAGAATACATTATTATTATTCAGTTTTACTACCAAACCTTCTTCATGTTTGACTTTGAATTTTGGACATTGCTGCATTTCATTTTTCATGTTATATAACTTGTACTTCTATCACTTTTTGTTCCCTTTTCTGTAACAGAATATAGTTATTTGAGCAACTGTGGTTTACCCTGTAGAATTCTTTGAAACTTTCATTATGATCCTTATTTCTCAGGCGTTTGTTCATGGCTATATTACAAAGAGTCTCATTTACTTTTATACGATGAAAATTTCCAAAATTTGAAATATTAGTGATGTTATTGTTTCCCACAGTATAAAACAGGATAGCACTGTGATCCATTTCAGCTACTGAGTTCGTTGTTTTTGTCTTAGTGCATCTATAAATCATGTTACTAATAACCAGGTCTAATATGTCATTCCTTTACTTGACGGTTTCACTATTTATCCCAAGTCATTGTTATTCGCGAAATACAATGACGTATGTGCATATTTATTGCTGGTGTAGTATATTTAATAGTCTAGACTGAAATCCACATAACACAGTTGATTAGGCTTGTAGTTTTGCAGGATATTTTCCTGGAGGGGTGAATGGCTGGGGCACATGGCTAAATTGCAGTTCAGCTGTAGAGACACATGGTTGCAGCAGATTTATTGTTGGCATAGAGCAGCATGCAGCACCATGCCCAAAGATGGAATAACCATGTGTGTTGTGTGTGTGTGTTGGGGGGAGGATAATGACTATGGCCCCAGGACCCTAGGGACAGCAGGCAGTAAGGCAGGCACACACAACAAGATGCACAGTGGCAGGTCAGCTGCAGACAAAATGCAGTATCCAATCATTTATTAATGCACTGGGGTAGTGATGGGTGCAGTATTTGGTATACAGTATATGTGTCTTCAACTACAACTTACAGAAGTTTGCATACGGAATGTACTGTTAATTGCTATAATAACACTTAAGGTCCAGGATGTGTTTTAGGAAATACTCCCTAGACACAATGGCTCTACAGGAGGTAACAGGCATTCCTGTGGGCATCCATAAAATGTTGGTCTTGCTGAAGTATTCTAAGAAGTTCACCTCAAACCATCAGTGCCAGGCATCAACCATTTTGTTTATCTGTGGAAGATCCAGGTCAGACAGGTCACACACATTCCAGTCTCCCATCATTTCACATCTGGTTACAGCTGTGGGCACTGCACCATATGCTTCTCTGTGCCCACAGTAAAATTTACACAGGCATGTGTCTTTGCAATTGAACTACAGTTCAGTCATGTGTCCCCATCCAATTGTCCCTGTGGTGAAATGTCTTGCAACCTGTAAGCCTGATTCCTAAAACAGAAGGCATTGCTATGCGGATTGTAAAGCTCCATTTGAAAGTTCTTAAGTTCATTTTGAATTTGTGATGACGGTCTACAATGCCACAATAAATTTATATCCCTATAAATATTTTGGACCACTGCTTGAATCACGTCAGTTTTTTCCTCAGTCATTTTAGCATAAGAAATGTGCATTTTCTTAATGAATATAAATATCATCCATGAAAGTTCTAATAAAATATTAAGTTTTATACTCTGGTATTTCAGGTATACTGTCCCTGTTAACCACACCAAAAATAAAGGTCAACACTTCACCATTCTTCAAAAATAACAGGGATTTCAGAAATTTAGTATTGCAATCTTTACTGTTTACAGGGTTTATTTGTTTCAGTTTACATTAAGCAGTCATGGTGTGGCACCAACGATTTCTAATAGCCTTACAAAGTGTGTCCCTGGTGGAAAAATGGTGATCACTCATTCAACAATATGATGTGGTGTTGAATTATCTCCTTCCAAGATGAAATGCACTGAAGTTCTTGCCACAAATACCAATGTCTAAGTCAGTTGTTAAAGCAGATATCACCCCCAAATCTTACTGTCATGCTGGATAATGGAAATATCTTACTAAATGAAAATTCATAGTTAACTTCTGTCAAGGAGATAAACCAATTGTTTAATTCATGACGTCACTACCAATGTCACCATTTTCCATTTTGTACCAGAAAAGGAAGGCTATATAAATATTATTAATACTGACACACATAATTACAAACATTTTTTCACCATCTAATTATACCATCACTAACTTGGCATCCATGAGGCATGTGTCTGTGTCTTTCTGCTTCTCTAGGTTAGAAAGGGTCTGTCTGTTCCAGAATTACCAAGTATCCGGTTAGTAAAACATTGCCAAACCATTCTGTATAAGTCATGTGTTACTGGCAGGTGATAAGAATTGTCACAAGTCAGTGTTTTCAGTGAAAGATTATTAGATGTAATGGTAAAGGTGGCCATCTACCCCAACACATATTTCAAACAGCTTTTCTTCTTAGCTTCTCTGTTTTATTTAGTTCATCCAAGTAGGATGAGTTTCTTAGTTACTGCTTAGGATTTATATGCCCAGAACATGTAGGTACACCACCTGTGAAGGGGCAGTTACTAATTCTGCATCTTCGTCTATTTTTCTGATTCAGGAATCTGTACTAAGGGCACACCATATGACTGTAAAATTGTAACTGATGCATCTGTGCTAAAATTTCCAGTGCAGGATTTGTCTATTAGTTCTAATACATATGCAGTGTTCAGCTGGAGACCCTCAGAAGGAACCATGAGATGACTTTGTTGTAATCTGAAGTCTGTTTTAGATAACATTGTATCCTATAGTTAGCCCAACCAATGTACACTACATAATCTCTTGCCCTTTCACTCCAGTGTAGCCTGTAGTGTTTTTGTATTACGTATTTTACAGACAATACATTATCCACTAAAAGGGAATTCATTTTGCATATCATGCTGTTAATACAGTCATTGGTATTACTGAAGCAATGTAAAGCCTCCAGAGCAACTACTCATTTTTGGGGGAAAATTATTTGTTTACCACCACCTAGGGCGAAAATGTACGGTCAGAACAACTTTACTGTACTTACTTTAGTATTTAGTTGTATATTGCTTGTGTGATTTTTGTCATAAATGTTGATTTAAGTTCTCTTTGAATTCTGTGGGTACTAATTTTGATTATTTTTTTACAATATTTTATTCATTTAAAGCTGATTATGGATTCCTTAAATGAGTATGCAATTAATGATTTGCTAATGCACAAATATGTTGTAGAGTGTAATAAATGCTATGCATATTCAAAGGTAACAGCTGATAATACTGGGGATCTGTGCTTCTCGTGTCAAAAGTTGGATGATTTGCTTACCTCTGTTAGAAGTAAATCTAGACGTGATGATAGTTGCACTTGTGCAATTGGCATAGTTTGGAGAACTGTTGTTTCATACATTAATGACTGGACTCGTGAGATAAATAATGTTAGGCAAAGAACAAAGTGAACACATCTAGGAAATGATGCATCTATCGTCTGCAAAGATCATTCAACCCCTATGAAACAAGATGATGCCCCTGACATCTTTGGAATTCTAGAGGCAAGTATACAGCAATCTGAGGATCCGAATTGTTTAGAAGGAACCAAAAAAAATAAAGAAAGGAAGAGGTTCACAACAAATAACAAGGAAGAAAAAGAAACTGATTAATGTCTGTAAAGTAAAGAGAATATGTACTAATAAGGATACTGCTTTGTTATGTAACACACAGGTTACAGGGAATGATATGTACTAATAAGGATACTGCTTTGTTATGTAACACACAGGTTACAGGGAATGATATGTACTAATAAGGATACTGCTTTGTTATGTAACACACAGGTTACAGGGAATGATATGTACTAATAAGGATACTGCTTTGTTATGTAACACACAGGTTACAGGGAATGATATGTACTAATAAGGATACTGCTTTGTTATGTAGCACACAGGTTACAGGGAATGATATGTACTAATAAGGATACTGCTTTGTTATGTAACACACAGGTTACAGGGAATGATAATATTTTAATATCAGAAAACCTTCAGTCTATAGAAAAAGGAATCATATTTCCAAAAAAGAAAGTAGAAAAAAAGAGGCAAAGGGCAGATGAAAAGGAAGAAATCAAAACTGAATGTGGAAGGACTGAAGAACATTACTGTAAGAAAAAAGAAGAGAACGACAGATGTTGACTACATGGCTCAAGCTGTGGATTTACAAACAGTAGGATTAATAAAACTAATGGTGATGATGATCTATCCTTTGTAACAATTGATAGAACAGATATTACTGTATTAGAAGTTGAAGATTCTTCAGAGCTGGTCAGCAAAGATATTCTTGTAATTGGAGATTCGGTTAATAGAAAAAACGATACTTATATTTGCAAAGAAGATAATGACCACTGAATAGTGTTATGCTTGCCAGGAGCAAAAATAGAAGATGAGACAAGCCTTGAAATACCTTAATGTAAAGAATTACGGATATGTTTTTATTCATGTTAGTACAAATTATCTCATCTGCAAGGATTCTCTGACTGTTAGTAGGGAACTGACAGCCCTCTTAGATGGTATAGATTGTACTGGTGACATATTTTTCACAGATCACCCATAGAAAGGATAGTCAGCTCACAGTGAATAAAAAGATTTTTCGGGTAAATACCTACATGCAAAAAATGTCCTGTTTTAACAAATGGTAATGTGTACAGCATCCAAGCCTATTTTTGGGCACATGTGTTTGGACAAGATGGTATACATTTGTCAAGATCAGGGAACAGAATTTTTGCAGCCGATATTTTGCAATATTTCACAAACACTGGGCAGGGTTTTTGCCTGGTCAAAAAATTACTAGGTCAGAGATAACAACATTTGATGCATCTTTGATGGTTGTTAATGCTAGGAGCATTAATAATAAAGTTTTTTTTTGGAAACTTTACTATGTTCCCACAAGATTGATATTGTTTTTGTTTGTGAAACATGGTTAAAGAACAATGACTGGAAACAAGTTCTGTCAGGGTATAAATGTTTTCACTGCAACAGATATTCTAACAAAAAATTAGGTGGAGGTATTATGACAGGGAATAAAGATAGTTATGAGACCTGTGATTATTACATGTTCAGTGATAACACCAATACTATAGACTGTGTAACTGTGCCGATAAAGACAACCCTAGGACATATAACAATTGTTGGAGTGTATAGACCACTAAAAGTCAAGTGCAGATGACCTAGAGGAAGTCATACATTTCTTGTATGATACACTGGAGGGAAGAATATCATCATTTGGGGACTTAAATTTACCAGAAACAGACTGGAATAATATTGATTTAACAACATTAGTAAGATTATTCACAATGTACATTCAGGAATAACAATTGATGAAACATACTAGGTATTGCTTGTGTTCCTAAAGAAATTACTGTTACTTCAAGTAAAGTTTTACCACTGTTGATGTGCAGTGATCATGGGGTTATAAGTGTTACACAATCAAAAGTTCGCTAGTGAGATCCAAATGGGGGTCCGAGACCGAAATAAGGATGTACAATTTATTGTATTACGGTAACCAAAATTAAAACTTGTAACACATAGATAGAAGACGGCAAGCTATAACAAGTAATAGTACGTTTTTGTGCAAATTTCATCAGATGCAGATACCCCAGGCTGAACAATACAAGTTTTATATATGGTTGAGAATCTAGGACCATTCTCTGTCTAAAAATAATTAACTTAAAACCAATCAGAATGCATAACCAAGATTTAAAAAAACCTTTGAATGTTCAAAATTAAATCAGTCCTTTAAAATAACTTGTATATAAATAAATAAGTAATATAAATACTGACTTTTAAATTGTTACAATAAACCACAATTTATATACTTAATTTATAATAAATACTTGAAACATTTAAAAACAATTGAATGAATAATAAATGAGTGCCTAAATGCCAGTAGATTTGTCAATATTTTGCTACCATCTAGTGGCCATATGGCAAATCGCATGTATATAAAAAAATCACACACACACACACACACACACACACACACACACACACACACACACACACACACACATATATATATATCTATATCTATAAGTGTATGTAAAAAATGAGTTATTGTAGTGAAACTACATTTTATGTATTTAACATGGATTCACTTCATAACACTTAAAGCTCAAAACACTGAAACCAAAACATTGAAACTTCAAAATCTTGAAAACTCAAAACACTGAAAACAAGAAGTTATGTGCTCATCATAACGTTCGATGTATGTAGTCCATCTCACCTCACATTCTTACTCGTGGATTCGGAGCCGAACCTCGGCTCCGACTCGGCCATAATCTAGCTCGAAGTCTTTCAATTGGCTGGGCTAAGAAGGTATCCCATGCTGCACTGCTCCCTTTCCCCAGATATTGTTTGCTGCGAGATAATCATTCACTTCTCCACATGCAACAACACATAGAGAAGGAAGAACATACTAAACAGAAAGGAATTTGAAACCATACCTAACCCGTAGGTCCTCCAGGATGGGGGAAGGATGGGGGTAAGTAAGAATGTGAGGCGAGATGGACTACATACATCGAACGTTATGGTGGGTACATAACTTCTTGATGTTATGTTGTCCAATCTTGCCTACATTCTTACCCATGGGACAGCGTCCCCAGCACCTGAATCCTGGGAGGCTCAGTGGAAAATACTCCTGAGCACTGTGGAACCAAAGGAAGACCTGCCTCTGGACACCAAATCTAAATTGTAGCATGTAACAAAGGCGTGAGGAGATGCCCATGTAGCCACAGCACAAATATCATCCATAGACAACCTGGCCTGAAAATCTGTAGATGTAGACACAGATCGGGTAGAATGAGCCTTCACTCTAAATGGTAAATCCCTGCCACCTGAAGCATAAATGAATGAAATACAACTGGCAATCCATCTAGACAAGGTGACTTTGCAAATAGGAGATCCAATCCTGTTTTCTGAAAATGAGACAAACAACTGATCCAATTTTCTGAGATCCTTCATTCTATGTAAACAGAATTGTAATTGTCTGTGCACATCCAGCTGATGAAATCTAAATTCTGCCTTGTTCGAGAACTCTGGAAAGAATACAGGTAGTTCAATGGATTGGTTTAGATTACTAACAGAAGCCACTTTCAGTAGAAAGGAAGTGTTTGGTCTGAGAGAAACCCTGTCCTTATGAAAAATCAAGTAAGGTGGTCTAACTGATAAGGCTTGAAGCTCCAAGACACATCTGGCTGAAGTGATGGCTACTAAAAAGATTGTCTTCCAAGTCAAATATTTTAAATCACAAGTGGCTGCAGGTTCAAAGGGTGGTGAAGTGAGACATTGTAGAACAAAATTTAAGTCACAAGGCATAACTGGTTCAAAAACTGGAGGACGAAGCAGCATAGTGCCCTTCAGGAATGCCTTACAAAGTCTATGTGCCATGAGACTAGGCTCAGCAGCGACGTGAAAAGTGGAAATAGCCGCCAACTGGACCTTAATAGTTGCGGCTGCTGATCCTTGGTTGAAAAGCATGGAGAGGAACTCTAGGACTGACAAAATTGGAGCTGTATAAAGATCAATTTGTCTTGCATGCGCCCAGATGGAAAATCTCTTTCATTTGCTGGAAAAGATTTTTCTAGTGGAAGGCTTATGGGAGGAAGACAGAATATGAACCACTTCTGGCAAAAAATGATGAATCCTGACTAATGATGGAAGTGGAGGAGCCAGGCTGTCAACGGGAGTGTCTGAAGAGAGGGATGGAGCTGCCCTGACATATGAGTCAGCAGATCTGGTTGAGGGTCCAGAATCCAGGGGGCGTCCACTAGGTAAGGATGGAGAAAGGGGAACCAAATTTGACGAGGCCAGTGTGGAGCAATCAGAATCATTTTGCTTCCCAAAGATTGCGTTTTCTGAATAACCTTTGTCAGCAGAGGAATAGAAGGGAAGGCATACAGTAGACCGGAGGGCCAATCGTGAACTAGAGCCTCCCTGGATGACTCCCCCTGAGGGGGGATAAGGGTGAAGCAGCTGCTGCATCTGGTATTGAGGGGGCTGGCAAATAGGTCGCAGCAAGGCTGACCCCACCTGTGGAAAATCTGCTCCGCAACCTGATTGTTCAGGGACCACTCGTGAGGCATTAAAATAGCTCTGCTCAACCTGTCGGCAATCACATTGGACTTCACCGGAATGTGCGTTGTTACAAGAAAACATTGGGAAGCCACTGCCCACTGCTACACTCACATGGCCTCTCTGCAAAGTGGGTACGACTTGGTTCCTCCCTGTTTGTTTAGATACCATACCACCGACATATTGTCTGTGTGGATCTCAATTGTCCCAAGAGGAAGATAGCTCTGATGTGCTTGCAACGCTAGTAGCACTGCTCTCATCTCCAGGACATTGATATGCAGATGCATCTCATGTTCCTGCCATGTGCCTTGGACTGTCCTGCCTAGATAATGCCCCCCACCCCATCTGGGAGGCGTCTGTGGTCACTGTGGCAACCAGAGGGGATGGAACAAAGAGTTTCCCCGCATCGAGTTTGCTGGTGGGAAGCCACCAGTGCAGATCCTGCTTGCACCTGTCTGTGATTATTATAAGATGAGAAAGCAGAAGATGTTGCAGAGACCACTGGGCGAAGAGTAGCCATTGAAGGAGCCTCATGTGTAGCCTCGCCAAAGGAACCAGCATAATTGTATCGTCCCCAACAATTTGTGGATCAGTCTTGCCATCACTCTTCTCAAAGGGAGTAATGCGTACCCCTACTGTTGTAAACTTTGAATTCTTTCCAGTGGTAAAAATGCCCTCATGAGCACGGTGTCTAACTCGGCGCCTATAAAGGTGACACGCTGCGAGGGCAACAAGGCAGACTTTTCCCAATTTAGAGTGATGCCTAACTGTTGACACAGTTTGATCGTGGCATCTCTGGTTTGTAGGAGTAGATGCCTGGTGGTGGCAGAAAGGAGCCAGTTATCCAGGTATGGAAACACTTGGAATCCTTGACGTCTCAAGTGAGCCATTACCACTGCCATGCATTTGGTGAACACCCTGGGGGCTGTGGTGAGACCAAAGGGCAGGGCGCGAAATTGAAAATGACTGGCTCCCAGTCGGAAGTGTAGATGACTTCTGGATGCCCTGTCCATCTTTATATGGTAGTAAGCATCCTTGAGGTCGATGGAGCACATCCATACTTCTTTTCCCAACAATGGGAGAATAGATTGCAACGTGACCATTTGGAACTTGGAATTCTTTACATGGGTGTTCAATCTGCTGAGATCCAAAATGGGTCTCAGGTCCCCTGTCCTTTTCGGCACCAAAAAGAATCTGGAGTAAGTCCCTAATCCGATCTGGTCTGAGGGGACATGCTGAATGGCTCCTTTTTCTAGCAGCTTTAAAACCTCTGAAGCTGCGGAATCCGGGATTTTTTTGATCAGAGGGGGAGTTGAAGAGAAGGGAATGTGATATCCTCCGGAAACTATTTTTAATAACCATTGGTACTGAGTGATACTTTGCCAGGCCTATGGGTATAGTGCAATGCGACCCCTGACTGGCTCCAGAAATGCACAGTCGGGCCTCCCATCAGGAGCACTGGTAGGGAGAACCATGAAAGGAATCACGGTCTCCCTGGATACGCAGGCTTCCTCTGCCTCTAGGGCGGTGTCTACCAGAATTGCCACCCCCTCCCCTGCCTCTGGAGGGGGACGCACCTTGTGCATCATGAAAAAACCTCTACGATTTTTTAAACCACATCTTCCCACCCCTCTGGGCCTTGGGATAAGGCCTAGAGGGTAGGAAAAAATGGACTCCCACAGCAGACAGAGTTTTTTCCTCTTGCTCACACCTAGTGAGAGTGTCCTTCAAATTGGTTTCGAATAAGGAGGAACCATCAAATGGGGCGTTGGTGAATGTAGACTTGAAGGCCTCTGCGAAATTACAGAGGCGCATCCAGGAGTGTCTCCTGAGAGCAACTCCAGAACTTGCTGCCCTACCCACTCCTTCAGCTGCGTAAGAGATCAGCCTCATGGAGGAGTTAGCAATAGAGTTGAGGGTAGACATCTGAGAGTTGATCTTCTGAGCCACCGCATCAGAAACGTTACCCTGTAGAGTATCTCCAAGCTCTTTCAGGAGATTTCTTTGGAGCCATGTAAAGTGAGATAAGTAATTCAGTGACTGCAGAGTAAAGGCTGCTGAAGAAAACATATGCTTCCCATACCGGTCCATGGTCCTAGACTCCTTGTTAGGAGGATGGACAGTAGACGAAGTCTCAGCCAGTTCCTTCTTGGTGGCCACTGCCACCACCATGGCATCTACAGGAACTCCCTTGGAATGAAACTCTTTGCCGGAGGGAGTGGACAAGAATTTGTTGGGTCTCCTGGGGACTGGCTCCACAGAGTCGGGGGTTTACCACACCCTTCCACAAACCAGATCCAAAAGCTCGTTGAAGGGTGGAGACACCCAGGAGGCTGAGGGCTGAGCCCCAAAGGCCATCATGAACACTGACTCCTCCTTGGAGGGAGATTTGGAGGGCCAGTCACCCCTCTGCTTCAAACTTTCTAGGATGTCAGAGAAAGAGACATCCTCAGAGGATGACTTGGGGGACCCCTCCGATTCCTCGAGGTCAGTGTCGGACATGAGGGACTCATCTTGAGAGTCAATGTGCTTCCTCTTGCACGTTCTTTTTCTGGGTGGCTCCTCAGGCAAAAACACAGAGGGGCCCTCAGAAATATGGGGACCACTCATGGGGGTATACTGAGGCCTTGGGTCTCTGCTGTCAAAAGATAGAGGGTAATCAGAGACCCGCACCAGAGCTGGAGGGGACAGAGTGTCAGTGCCAAATGATGTCACTGAGGACCTGGCCAGTGCACTCCGCATGGCCTCAAAAGCTAGTCCCCCCTGGATCTAAAGATCGACTAGCCATAGAAGACCTCGGAGCAGAAGGGACAAGGTCCGAAGCAGGGGTCAGGCTCCCCTACACCGAAGCACTGAGAGGGAGGCTAGGAGCCTGACTGAGGAACCATGAGTCCTGGAACCCGTGGACAGAGCCGACAGGGTTGGAGCTGAAGCCGGAGCCGATAAGCCAGGATGCATCATCGGAGCTGACCTAGGGACATCAGACAGCACCGACCACTCCGGCTCCGAAAGCTGAGATTCGATCGGAGGAGGAAGTATCGATGCTGGCTGGGTGACAGGCTCCAGAGCTGACTGGGCTGGAGCTGAAAATAATTTTGCCAGTACCAGTGACTGGAGCAGTCTCTGTACTACTCTATCTACATCCACATCTGAAAGAGTCCTGGAGGACCTAGAAGATAATGAAGGAGATCTAGACCTCCTCTCCGAAGGAGACCTACGAGGAGGAGAGACCGGCCTAAAATTTGGAGACCGGCTCCGAACTAGCACCTCCACAATCAGCTCCGAGGGACTTGGAGTCGAAGCAGATTCAGTCAATACATTAACTTCCTGCAGCTTCGAGGACAGTGGAGCCGAGGATGCCACAGTAGATTTCACTACTTTCTATGGAGGCTCCAAGGATACAGATGGAGTCAGAGAATGCGTTTTAGCCTTAGAAGTTTTACCCTTAGAGGGAGAGGACTTGAAGCTAGAAGCCCTTCCCAAATCCTCCTCGAAGGAGGGTTTCAAAAGTCCTTTCAAAATTAGTTTGTTCTTCCTCTCCTGAAGAACATGCAGGCTAAATGCATGGAAAAATTTACAAGATTCCTGGAGGTGAATAGCCCCCAGACAATAAACACAAACAGAGTGTCCATCAGTGATAGACATCTTATAATCATATTTAGTACATTTCTTAAAGCCCGAGGGCTTATGCTCTTTCGTATCCTTAGACAGAATGAGAGAAACCACCAATTGTTAATAACAATCAACCATTAATATATAAAGCGCGGGAACTAAGAAAACCAACAGACAATTACAAAGACCTCTAACGTAATCGGTCTCAACAGGAACACAAGGAAAGGACTAGGTCCTCTAACTTAAATGGTCCTAGCCCGAGGGATAGGTACCTACTAACACTAAACAAGCAACACAGAGAAGGGACGGACTAGGTCCTCTAACTGAAACAGGTCTAGTCCATAGGGGAAACAGTTAGCGGGACACCACAAAAGACAATAATACCAGAAAAAAATTTCACACCAAGTATTAGCCCAGTACACACACACAACACACAGCTATGAAAACAGCTTTTTTTGAAGCAAAAAACTGTCAATAAAGACAAAAGTGATACTTAGCCACAGCCAAGAGCGAGACCACGTCCGAGCTACACGAGCGGCAAACGAGATCTGGGGAAAGGGAGCAGTGCAGCATGGGATACCTTCTTAGCCCAGCCAATTGAGAGACTTCGAGCTAGACTATGGCCGAGTCGGAGCCGAGGTTCGGCTCCGAACCCATGGGTAAGAATGTAGGCGAGATTGGACTACATAGCATCACATATCATACATATACTGAGTTTAAATAACATAATCGTAGCACTTTCCATCAAATGTAAGCAGAGGGGCAAGCCCCCCTGCGCCACCCAAACCCCATGCTACTTATATATATATATATATCACCTCCAAGATTGCACTTCACTACAATAAGTGCAATCTTGCAGTTGATATATTTAAGTAGCAGGGGGTGATGGTGGCGTAACCCCCCACATGGGGGGTGCAGGGGGGCTTGCCCCCCTGCTTTCACTTGGCAGAAAGTGCTATGATTTATGTTGTCTAAATTCAGTATATGTATGATATGTGTTTTCAGTATTTTGAGTTTCAGTGTTTTGAGTTTTCAGTGTTTTGAAGTTTCAGTGTTTTGGTCTTCTATATTATGAAGTTTTCTCATTTTCAGTGTTCTGAGTTTTCAGTGTAATGAAGTGAATCCATTTAACATATATTGACTTGACTGACAATTTAAAACAATTAAATTAATGAATTAAAAAATAAAAAATAAACAAGTGACTGGAACGATGACAGTAATTTGAACAATTTTTATACTAACATCTAAATCACCATATGGCAAAATTAAAGTTTAGCAGCTCTTAATTTGAGAACTGGAAGAATGGAAAGCATATCATTCAGGCCTGGATTTCATGTGGCATCCAGTACAATCTGCCAATAAAGCTCTCGATATTCAAGTTTGGCCTCCCACATGCCCCCTCTAATTTCCTTAGGCACAACTTCTAATACAAAAAATAAAAATGGTGCTTGTGAACACACTTCTTTATGATGGAACAGGGCATTGTTTATGTTTTCTTTCCTAATCTCATAAAGATGCTCATAAATTCTCATCTTTAATTTTCTTTCCATCTTGCCTATGTAAAATGAATTGCATTGCTTACATTGGGCCAAGTAAACCAAACCGCTAGTATTAGAATTTGAAGTTACTCTTAATGTTTTGGTCCCTACTAACAATTTCTATAAAAGATCCATTGTATATATAGGGGCATTGTGAACATGAACCACATTTGAAAGTGCCTACCTTTCTGTGATTACCTTGTGTAACATGCCCACACCCAAACTCAAATAAATGCTTGACATTTCTATCCTTCCTATATGTAAATTTTAAAGGTTGTTTAAATAAAATGTCCAGATCTGAAAATTCCTTAAATTTTTCCCATTCCTTATTAATAACACACCTAATAATCCCTGTATCACCTGTAAAGTCCATGGTATAAGCATCATCCCAATCTGTGGAAAAATCTGTATTATTAGTAATCTCTGAGGGGATGAGCATAAATTGGTCCTTTCCAAGTATTGGAGCAGATCTGTTCTTTATACCTTCAAAAACTTCTTAGGTGACTTCATGAATTAAACAATTGGGATATCTCCTTTCCTTGAACATGTCACCAACAAAACAACATTCTATCTTAAAATCCTTGTCGAGGGATGTCATACGACTAATCCTAACTAATTGACCTTTTATAAGGTTTCTCTTTTGAGAAAATGGATGTCCACTAGCATAATGAAGGTAGGAATTTGACAAGGTACTTTTTCTATGTACCTTGGAAGAAAAAATACCATTCTTCTTGGAAAGAAAAATATCTAAGTAGGTTAATTCCTGGTAGTCAATATTGTAAGTAAAGTCCAAGAAATTAGTAGTACTTTTTAAATAGGTCAAACAATCTAGGAATCTATCCATACTGTCTGTCCAAAAAATAAAAATGTCGTCCAAAAAACACTTGTAAAAGGACCAACAACTACTAAATTCACTGTTAAAAACAAATTTAGTCTCCCACCAAGTCAAAATTATGTTAGCATAGGTTGGCGCACATTTATCCCCCATTGCCACCCCTTTATTCTGCTTGTAAAACTCACCTTCATAATACATTTAACTGTTCTTGAGTATTATTTCCATTAATAACAGGCAATTAGTAAAATCATTATGGTTGAGGAGACCATTTTTTCTCATAGAATCCTCCAACCATTGTAGGCCTGTGTCATGGGGAATGGATCCAAAATGGTCCACAATATCTAGGGTGACAAATAGCATCTCCTCTCTGTAACGACTAGGTTTTACTTGGCTGAGAAAATACCAAGAATCCTTAAGCACAGCTGGGCCTTTAAGAGATAATTGTTTTAATTTGACATCCATGAATTTTGCTAAAGGGCTGTAATAGAGCCTTCTGATGACACTATTAATCAAAGAGGTGGGTCCAAATGGTCCTTGTGGACCTTTGGAATCCCAAATACTGAGGAAACCATTGGATTCTTGTTGGTTAAAAAATAAAGGTATCTAGGTTAACTGAACCCACCAAAAACAAATTATTAAGCATTACATAAATTCTTGAATTGGCTATATTCACCTCATTAATAGAAGCCCTTGAATATTTATTAGTATCACTCAACAATTCTTTCATTTTAGATTCATACACAATACTATCCATGAAAACCATACCACCCCCTTATCTGGTTGCATAATTCGCACAGTTTTATCATGTTTAGGGGAATATAATAAATTATTTTCTTCTTTAAAAGATTGGGATAAACTCTGTGGTTATTGACTTCTTTCCCGATTTCCCTTTCCATAATATTCTCCAAGTTTTTAAGTTGAGGGTAGAGTGGTAGGTTGAAGGTGCTTTTCTTCCACAAAGGTATATGAAGTTGCCTGTCCCTTGATTCATTACAAAAAAAAAAGCCAAATACTTTTTCCTAATAAAAAGTTTCAAATCAACTATGGCTCTAGAAATAATTGCTTTCCTTGAGGTAATACATTTAAAACCTTTTGAAAATAAATCAAAATGTTCAACATTCATTTCTAAGCCACTATAATTAAATATTTTATAATTTAAAAGTGTAAATATTATCATGTTTTAAAATAGTGTCATAGTTTTGGGTAATTATTTCCATACTTTCCTCCTTGGGTTCCCTCTGTGAGTGTAATAGTTGTAATAGACTTGTTCCTTGTTCCTTATCCTGTCTGATCTCTGCAATGGTGGATATTCTAAAGGGATACCCCTATCATATATAGTCTGTCTGGCCTTAAAATCTGCCCCTGAAAAAGGTGCATATGTACCAAACATATTTTCCCCTCCCCTTGATTTCAGTTCCCTGAAACTGTGCAAGGGTCTGGGTTTGGGATATGCTACATCCTCCTTGTATTCTCTAATGTCCCTTTCTAATTTTCCTTCTTTCTTTACTTACTTTACTTTAACTGAAATCTAAACCAATTCACAGAAGATTAATTACAGATTACATGAAAGCAAAACAGTCACTAGATAAAACTAACTGGAGTGACGTGTTCAGTAGGAAAACTGCAGATGGAATGTGGAAAGTTTTGAAAGATAAATTGAGTGCAAAATTAAAAAAAAAATGTTTAACATCAGGATCTAGGCATACAATGTCAGGGAGATACATTTCTATTAGAACAAGATATCTGGTTAAGGTGAGAAACAAAAATATAAGAAATGGAAGAGAGGTCGAAATACAATTTTGAAAACCGAAATAAACAAGTTGGACAAACAGATTAAGCATAGTGGGAGACAAAAACTTAGAAAAATGTGAAGAAAATGTATATAAAGATAGTGAGCATAATAGGAAACTTTTTAATAGATACATAAGGTGTGGAAAGAGTAAAGACATACAAATTGATAAACTGTGTGAAGATTCTAAAATGTATTCTCAGGTACAACTGATTATAGATATATTCACAAAATCTTATGCAAAACAATTTGGCTCCACAAAAGTGGTTAGAAGTTGTCTTAGTGACATCCCGGTAACTTCAGATACTGGAATCAAATTAGATTACACTGAAAAAGAACTGGACAAATTAACTCCAAACAAAGCATAGGGAGGAGACAGAATTAGCAACAATGACCAGAGAAAACTTCAGTAAGAACTTATGGTACCATTATATCTACTGTTCACTAGGTCATATAATTATGGGGAGATTCCTCAAGATTGGAGACATGCCCTTATTAAACCTGTATTTAAGGGAAAGGGGAGTAGGACAAACCCAGAGTCATATAGACCCTTAAGTCTGCTTTCATGTTGTGGAAAAATAATGGAGAAGGTAATATTGGATAAGTTATTTTTAGAATTGGATAAGCTGGGACTTGAAACCATATATCAGCATGCATATGTTGAGAATAGATTGATTACCATCTGTAAGATGATGTTCTATAACAATATAATAGCTATGAATGAAAAATTGTGCTGTGATTAATTTATATAGATTTAACTTCAGAATTTGATAGGGTCATACACAAAACACTGATCAATAAATTAGAACAAGTAGGTATTGATGTACTCTTGATAAGATCGATAGCTGCATGGCTTACAGATAGGACATGGCAATTATCATACAGCCACTGGACATGTGAAATTCTTGGTTATAGTCAGGGTGTCCCACAGGGTTCTATCCTAGACCCTTTTTTGTTTAGATTGCATCTTTTAGACCTAACTTTTTCATCTGAGGTATTCTACAGTCTATATGCAGATGGTCTGAAATTGGGTGAACTGATTACATGTGTTACAGGTAAGGCATGTCTGAAAAATAACTTGAGTAAATTGACCATTTGGGCAGAGGAGAATAATATTCTAAAAAATACATCATAAACTAAACATATGAGATTTGTGAGACATAAATTGAAAGGTGAATATTTAATACAACACACACTGATTGAAACCGTAGACTCATTTTAGGAGTTAGGTATATGGGTAGATCCAGGTAGGAGTTTTTCTAATCATATGTTCTAGATTAAATCCATTGGAAGATGGCCTAGAAAGTGATTTATTAAACCTAAAAAATAGACTATTAGATAGAGGTTATAAAACTGATGAGGTTAATCAGTATATCAGTGAAGTATACGATTTACATGACACCAAAGGCCTACCATATTTTGGCCCATTACAAAATATTATTAAAACCAATGAACTAATGGTGCCATCAAATGTGAAATTTTCAACTTGTTATACAACAGACCTTTTTGAGGTCAAGAAAATTATTGGTAAGCATTGGGATATATTAAAGGCAGATGAACACATCCATCAGATTGTTGGTGAAAAACCCTCTTTTTTGTATAAGAATAAAAGTAATCTGAAAAGGCTTTTATGTTATCCTAAGAAGGATAAACCTCCTATTAATCCAGGCCATACAAAACAATGTGGACATTGTAATTTCTGTACTTATATTGATAGTAATACAGAATTCCACCACCCAGATAATGGTAAAACATTTTACTTCAAAGTTGATGCCAATTGTATGACTGCTAATGTTGTTTATTTAGCAGTATGCAAATTATGCTCATCATTCTATGTGGGGAAAACAAATCGCCCACTACGTGACAGAATAAGGGAACACATTTATAGCATTAGAAAAAATAATATGCAAAAAGCGTTAGCTAAGCACACTTTTTTAAATAACATTTAAATAACATTCACCATGAATTCTTGTTCAGGGTATTAGAAGTAATTGTGCCTGATATGAGAGGAGGAAATATTGTATCATGTACTGAAGAAAAGGAGAATAATTGGATTACTTTGTTAAAAGCAGATAGAGGTTCAGGATTGAATGACAAAGTATCAATAAAACCTACACTCAGGCAACGTAGACATATAAAATAATTCAAGAAATCCATGTATATAGGCTTTAAATAGATATAAATAGATATATTTTTATGTATATGTATCTTTTAGCCTTTTTTATTGATGCAATTTTATATTAGAGATACATATACATACATACAGTTTAGTTTTAGTATTTAACATATATTTAAACACTAATTTAAAGTTTATTATATGTAGATAGTATATCTTTCATATATTTATATTTATTTTTAGTTTGCATGTGCATTTACCCAGTTTATGAATTACGCATATATCTTATATTTAACTTATGTTTGTTAGAGTAGATAGGAAATAATTTTATGTATTTTTAAAGTTCTATCTATGCATTTTATTCATGCATCACCCTTTTAATTTTAGAAAGGAGTTAATTGGTATGTTTTAATGATTGATTGATTTGAATGAATTGAATGTTTTATTTTAGTATTTAAGCACTTTGTATAACAGAATGGTATTTGCTCTGATGAAGCTATTACATAGCGAAAGCGCTTATCAACTATTATAATAAACTGTTCAGTCATAAATATTTTGAAAATTGGTCCTTACTTTGCTCTTGATTTACGTATATATTTTTAAAATCTCACTTGTTTAAACAAGAGCATTTGCCTTTGTGAGCAGCATTCTCTGGTTATTTGACATTTACTGGTTTAGATATGTTAAGAACAGCCTGGAAACCTATTATGGGAACAAGTGTTTTGGTATATTGGCAAGCTAGAAGGGTATTAATGCCTGTACTTGAAATATTTGTATGTATTTATGTAAAGTACTTGCTAAACATGGCGAGTTTTATACATATGTTTTTAGAACCTAAATAACAACTGCTATTTGTATAGGGAAAAGGTGGTTCAGAGCTATAAACAAGTATATATATGCATTAATGTACTCACTTAAACATGATATGTTTTTCTCATACATTTAACTAGAATTACATAGATAAACTGCTTAAAATGTCAGACATTTTGCTGATATTACAAACCCATAGCTATATTTGTAAAGCACTCATTGTCTCCTATTTTAACAATTTAAGTTAAGATCTGTATTTCTAGCCTGACTGAAATAGTAACTTTTTTATTAGCAATGTATATCTACTAAACTGGTAACAAAGAACTTAAGTCATTCATAAAATTATGTAACATTTCACTTTACTATGAGAACATTATCCCAACAAAATTGACCTGCTTATCTCCTAAAATGTCTACTCTTGTAGGATGATGGCCTGACAGCTCTGCTGCAACAAACAAGTGCAACCTTGCTGCTTGATGATATGAGGCATAATATCTTGCTAGTCCTCCTTGTCCCTCTCTTTTTCCTGGAAGCCTGGATACCCCTGGTCTCTCAAGCACTTCTGCTCAGAAAGTCTCACATACCATCAGTCTGCATAGTCTTTTGGAACTACCCTCTAGAGCTGTTATCTCCTCTAATGCTTAGTGGGCATAATGCCATGAATACTGTTTACATGAAACAGTGGAGCTGCACCTTGAGAAAGGTTAGCCAATCAGTTCATCTTTGCTAACCCACTGCATATTAATTAGATCAGTCTGACTGGGGCCATTCCTCCCCTCATCCTTCTGTCCTAGAACCATTCTCCCTGTCTATCAGGGATCCCTTCCAGGCAGTTCTACTTCTTGTTCCCTTAGAAAAACATCAGCCTGACTCTTGGGGCTGCTGTTTACTGTTTAACTTCTCTCTGTTGCTCTTCAGTAGAATGGCTCTGTTAAGAGAATCCACAGGTGGACTACCCCTCAATCTAAGATTTTCATTTATTGATTTATAATAAAATAGATCTTAATTTACTACAGTGTGTCTAGTGGCACAGATACTAAACAATAAAATGAGGCAAAATGCAAGTATAGTGAGATTGGGCTAGCCAAGATGGGAAGAGAAAAGCAAAAGGGGAAAACAGAGAGAAAGATGGGGCAAAACATAGGGATGTTACTCTGAAATACACACACACACACACACACATATATACATATATATATATATATATATATATATATATATATATATATATATATATTGAATCATTAAGTTGATTCCAAACATAAGACAGGATAAATCATCCTTAAGATAAAAAATATTTTGCACTCTTATGGAGTCATATTTATTGAAATATAATCCTTGAATTTTGTTAAATTACGTATTTTAAATGGCTTACTATGGTGAGGTCGAACCAGACCCCATCGAATGATGGGATCATCGACCCACATCCGTGAAAATGACAATGTCGAATTCCGACATTGTTGAAATACGACTCAACTTCGACCTCGAAATGGGCTTCAACATGGGTCAAGATAGGGGTGAGATTCGTACTTAGACAATGTCGGGTTTGACATTGTCACCATTCGCCCTCAGGACTTCGACTGAAGTGGGTTCAACCAAACACACTTTAACCTTACCATAGTAAACCATTTTAAATAACCTTTTCCCAGTATCTTGAACTAGATGCATTTTAGTCCTACTAACTTGCAGTTGTCTGCTTCAATTTTTAAACCTTAAAGTAACATTTACATGGAAGTAGTAGATGACAACACCAACAGGAAATATTACATCTTTATTTTTATGATCAGTGACGAATTTTTGGTTATTCCTGAGTTTGGCCTGCTGCAGTCTTTTAGTTTAGGCCTTGTTAATGTGCCTGTGTGAGCACACTTATCTGACTTTCTTCTTTGGGATGGAAAATACAAAATATAGTACATTAAGTAGGACCTTCATCTCAAACCTGAAGTCTTTAAAATAGGAAGGCTTAGCAATGCATCATGTGAGACCATTGTTAAGTAATGCCATTAATATGATGATTGGCTATTACACATTCTAGTCATACAAAAGAGGGATTCCAACTGACTTACTAAATGTGAACTTCACCTACTAATAATTACTGAAATAATGTGTTTTTTTTTTTTTCAAAGTATAAGAAAAGGGGTACTACTGAATCTAGTGGACACAGCCACCCTAACTTATGTAATCATAATCCAAGGTGTACAACTCCTGGGAAAAAGGCAAAACAGCTCTGAGTGTAAAGTATCATTTTGAAAATTATCAGCAAGGATGAGTTAATAAGCCGGTGCTGAAACACTAGTGCACTCTGGAATTACTCCAGAAGACACTTTAAAATTATATCTTCCTGAATTGTACCTGGACACACTGCATAAACAAAAACTTGGAGAGGGAGAACCGTGTAGTCGCAGTGGACATCTCTTAATATGCATAGATCAGATGGATGGACATTTTTCCTTTCCTAACTATGATGTACTACAAATGTCTGCAACATGGTTTTAAGGGTAGTGTGAAAGTTCTCTACAAGCCTGTAGTGTTATGTGTGGTATGATATCGGACATTTCTGCACCGGACCAGTTTTTCTTCAGACTTCGTCTAATATTAATAAATACAAATGGTCAGTCATCATTTTTGTCTGAATTATATTCAGAAGAAAATTCTTTGCATGGCATCTGCCACCTTGTCTGCCTGTATCTGACTATCTGTTGACATAATCTACTATGCATAAAATCAATAACCTTTTCTGAGGAACCAGAGGTAGTCAAAGGTCTTAGAGCATCCGTTCTATCTTCTGAAATACAAGAAGAAGCCCTTTTGTCCACACCATAAAAAAGTATGGCTACACAATTGTTCAGAGTAGGACAATCACCACTTCTTCAAGGATCTTTTCAGCATTATAAGCGATGCCTGCCTACTTTTTATGTCATGCGTTTATACCATGTTGACACTTTGTTTATGTTTCCCTTATACTTCTTAATAAGAATGAATGGGCACTGAAACATTTTGGTTAATTCCCAGTACCAGTCTGCTTTTGCAGAGGTCTACTAATGATGTGCCCTAATTTCTGGCAATTCCATCATTTATTTCCTTTTCCAGTAAAACCTTTATGGGGTCTTTAAAACATCCACATATTTGGAAAACATAAGGACACTGGCTTCCCTGATATTTATTTTCATCTGCCAAAGCTGACCACTCCTTCTCTAAGCAAGCTTGTTTCTGGAACAGTAATGTTAGAGTTCTGCATTGATATGCAGATCTGGGATCTTGCTGTCCTAGCTAGAGTTTCAGCTTAGTATGTTAGTTGCTGAAAAATCTCTCCCAGGGTATTACATTTTAAGTCATTTCAGAATTGCTAGATTGAAATGTTTTCTAGAAACATTTTGCCATTCCAGCACAGATTTCATTAAACCTGCCATGTTCACAAAGCTTTGTTTTTTTATGACCTAAGTGTAAGACTCAAACTTTTTAAAACACAGCAGCTTTTAAGTACTGTTTTGTAGTGATCATGTCACAGTGCATCTAGGACTTAAGTATCAGGGGTAACTAGAAGCTTCATAATTAGTCTTCCAATGCAATTTAGCCAGTTCTCATACCTTCACCTTGACATGCAGCCACTGATTACGGATGCTGCTCTCCTCCTGCAGCTCAGGTTGTTCCCTGGCCGTTTACATGATTATGCACTACATGAAATATATCTGGATTCATTCAAATCGACGTCGCATGCAGCCCAGATATATTGTATATGGACTCTAAAACATACGACTACATCATATCAGGTCTGGAATTTTTACACTTGTCTTGAAAGGCTGGTAATGAAAAATCCCTTGCTACCTTGTTCCGTTATACATTCTGTAAGCAAATTTATATACTAGTCTCCTGGATACTGATAATTAGTTTTGTGGTCCATTTCTTTTTTAGCACAGCTTCTTTAATAATTTATTTAGGTCCTCTGTTCTTTTGAGATAGAACAGCTTTGACCCAGCTAACAAACTATTGTACAATTAAAACTATCTCCAGCATGTTTTATGAGCTGTTTATAAAATCACCCCCACAGCTATAATGCTGTGTATGTTGGGAAAAGGTCTCATGTAGTAATAATTTATTCCTTGTTAAACTTAAACAACTTTCTTGCATTCTCCAGTGTTAATGCTACTTTTAACCGAAAGAGATTTTAGAAACTAAAACACATCACTATATCTACATATAAACATGAGTAACCGATAACCCAAACAGCGTTTGAATTAAAACTATAAAAAAATAAAAAACGCTGGACCAGATGGTTAAACAAACCTTTAACTTAGTTTGAGTGCTTTCATTCCTCTTAGTAGTAGAACTTCATCAGAAACATGGCAGCCATTTTGTTACAAGGTTTAAATAACCTCAAAGGTGCCAAAACTCTAAGCATTTAAAGGTACATACGATCCAAAAAATTTGCAAACTTATAAAAGTGTTACACATACCAAAAACAGCAGAATAAAAACCTGATGTTAAAAATACTAATCAATACATTTAATAAATTAAATATCAAAATGTTAAGATATTGTTATAAATATTTAAAAAAATCAAGCAAATGAAATCAGATGAAATACAGTCAGATAAAATAATTATACTTTGGCAGCTTTGATTTTTAACATAGGCTTGATAGAAATAACATCATTAATAGTGGGTTACAGGTGTTAAGTAACAGTTACCAGAACATTTCTCTTTGTTCAAGAATTACTTTCTAGGCACCCCATCTATTACTAGGTATAAATTTTTCAAGAATACTTAATGCAATCTTTTTAAAATCATAACATATAACTCAGGGTTTATATAAGTTATTAGGTGCAAAGCCCTTTATTGATTGCATAGTTGTGTTGGTAAATTCTATTCTGCAAAGGTCCTACTGTCTTGCAGACATAAAATACCAGGCAAGGGGAACAAAATGCAATTTATACTATCCCCTTAGTACTACAATTATAATGTTCCTTCACTGAAAGCAATCTGGGGTAGCCAGACACTGAGAAATATGTCCCCTGTAAAACATATCCACATTGCTTACACATCCCACAACATTTCAAACCCCAATTCTTATTTGGTACATTTTGTATATCATGTTTTTTTCTAAAATAGCCTTTAAATAATTACTGCTATTGTACACAGATTTTGGCTGCTGTCCCAACCAGTCAAGCAGCCCAAAAGTACCAAATACTGTCTTCCAGTGACATTCAATAACTTTTTTAGAGAAGAAATGTCTGTATTATATTGAATAACAAAAACCTGAGTTGAATCAGTATTATCAGTATGGGAGAACTCAGTAAGGGACCATTTTCTGTCTATCTTCAAGAATCCAGTTTTTGACATCCCCCAACAATAACAAGGGGTACACATGATCAATGAACAAAGTGGAGAGTTTACCAATCTCTTGTTTAAACAGCAAATCATCTGAAATCAACCTACTGAGTCTAATAAGCTGTCCTTTAACAATATTTATTTTTTTCCACCAAGGGTGCTGACTGGGAAAGTGTAAAAAGGAATTTGAAATAAGTTTCTTTTCTAAATAACCTAGACTCATTCCTCCCTTCAGATAAATTTTTGTATAGAGTAATGTCTAAGTACTTTATCAAACTATCAGTGGTCTGATAGGAAAAGTACAAGTAACCTTTGACCTTGGAAAAGAGGGGTAAAACAAATACTTTTGTAGTTTCCCAATATTATAAAACCATGTTTGCAAAAACAAGGACCAAAGCTGTCTTCATCGCAACACCCCTGTGTTGCTTATAGTATTTCCCCTCAAAAATGCAAATAATTGTACTACTAAGGGGTAGTATACATTGCCTGGCATTTTTGTCAGCAAGACAGTAGGACCTTTGCAGAATAGAATTTACCAACACAGCTATGCTATCAGTAAAGGGTTTGTGGCTAGTGCCTTATATAAACACTCAATTATATGTCATGATTTTAAAAAGTTTACTTTAGGTATTCTTGAAAAAGTTACACCTTGTAATAGAGGGGGTGCCTTGGAAGTAATTCTTGAACAGAGAAGTGTTCTGACAACTGTTACTTAATGCCTGTAATCCACTAGGCATTAATGATGTTATTTTCATCAAGCCTATCTTAAAAAATAAAAGCTGTCAAAGTATAACTGCTTTAACTGACTGTGCTTCATCTGATTAAATTTGCTTGATTTTTTAAATATTTGTAACAATATCTTAACATTTTAATATTTAATTTATTAAATGCATTGATTATTATTTTTAACATTAGGGTTTTTATTGTGATTTTTTTGAGTGTATGTACCTTCAAATGCTTAGAGTTTTGGTGCCTTTGAGGCTATTTAAAACTTGTAACAAAATGGCTGCCATATTTCTGATTAAGTTCTGCTACGAAGAGGAACAAAAACACTCAAACTGTTCATTAAAGGTTCATTTAAGCATCTGGTTCAGTTTATTTTTTACATATAAACATGAATATGATGAGATAATACACTCAGTGCATACTCCATTATAACAGATTTCTTGTTGAACATAAGTGTTGCAGACAAGAGCATGTTTCAGATTCTGTAAACATGGAGGCAATCAAATTAAAGCAAGTTATTTTCTCAAGGTTAATATACTTTGTGCATTTTTATCTCATTTATAATTAAATGTATGATTTATGACATTATCATACATTAAAACATCATAAATCTTACTGAAACTGACTTGCATTTGTGTTGTTTTTTCCCTTTGTAGGCATTGATCCTGGATTTGCATTGCTGGTCTCCTTATCTGTCTTTGTGTCAATTCTTGTCATTATTGGACTGACTTACTTGATAAGGTAATATCTGTTTGCTACATTTTACAAAATATATTAAACATTTTTCATGAGATAAGATTTGTTATCATGTTTGTGTGCACTCTCTCTGGATGATGAAAAGCATTTCCTTTTAGCCCACTGATAAAACTGCAATGTGTGAGAAATGTGCCTACAGCTTTTTTTCCTTTTCAAAAGTCTCACAATGAGTCTAAAGATAATTATAGTTCTGTGAAACTTATTTTTTAACTCTGTAATATGAGTTAATTACAATGAAATAAATGATTGTTAAGCTTAAGTAAATGTAAGTGGCATATCTGCAGTCACGGTACAGTATGTAATAGCTAAATCTCCAAGTCTTTTTGGACTGGGACAGCGTTCTTCAGTTTTGGATTACTAATCCTGTGAAAAATGCCCAAATACTGTAAAACCAGATAGCATAATTGGCACAGCCATTTGGTTCTGCAGTAAGTTTAGAAGTTGTATTGCAGTGAACACTAAAAGAAACACTACCATTGTTTGTGTAAATATCTATACATCAAATAATTATTTCAATAAAAGCATTTTCTTTTGAATATATTTAAATTCAGGGGGAAAATAATTTCAGTGTATTCATATCCACATGTGGGATACATTTAAGTTTGCATTTATATCAAAACTAGATCTTTCATTTTTTGCTGTAGTGAAATACAAATCTGAAACAGCTTCACATTTCTGTACTCTAACATTGTATTCTGTTTAAACCTGAATAAATTCCAAAACCACTAAATGTAGATCTGTTCAGATACAGTCTGAAGAGACTTTAATTGCAAATGTAAGATTTGTTAATGTAATGTGGGCCTTCATTAGCTCTGGTTGTTCTTGCTTTAAACATCAACAACAGACTGTTGTGCTATGGTATAGTTAAGGTTTTATTTCTAGGCATCTGTTCATGACACACCTGTTATGTTCTGTTCTTGTGGAATCAAATGCAGCTTGTCAATAACCAGACCACACTGAATGTTTAGTTTACTTATTCTGAATACGGCTGGTGCAGGCATACTCTATGAATCATATCAGGATATAAATGTATAAACTCTAATTTGCAAATTTCACATCATCCAAATTTATTTGTCATTTTGGATCTTGCTGAATATGTAAACCATAAGGAACCACTGGAGCAATATTTTTGCTAATAGAGTAAGCCTCTCCCGTCATCTCGGTGTGGGGGAATGCACAGCCATATCCCCCTCTGTAAAAACTGCAACTTTGAGGTTGCATGTCTGTGAGGAAGATGGGTAATCTTTGTTAAGATATATTTTTGTTTAAGTAAAGGGAATTAGGTGGAGGCACAGTCATTGGCTTGAGGAAACAAGGAGGACTGATTCCCTACAGAAATATTTTCCTGTAATTTTATTTTACAGAAATGTTGACTTGATAAGGCATATTTGAGAATTTTGGATTTGAAGATAAAGCACTGCATTGGTTGCTGTGAATCCTTTCTGAATTTCTCACTCTGTAGTAAATGGGTATCATTGAAATTGAGACATATTTATTTCTTTAATAAAAAACAAACTGGCTCCAAGGATATATGGTAAACCCTCCAAAAAAGTAACACTGGAAAAGCAAAAGTAGGATAAACTGACTGCTAAATAATCCAAGGAACTTGTTTATTTAAAAAGGTTAGTGCTTTTACAATCAAGTTACTGCTTCATCAGACCATTAATAAAACAACGGCATATTGCAATATTTAAAACAAAAGCAACCTATCATAGACAGGCTGAACATCATAATAAACCAATCAAAATATGGTTGATCATAAAAAATCACCCAATCCCCAAAGTGTACAACACAGCCTATCAGCTTACATTGATGCATTATTACAACCAGTCTGAAGTATAATACGTTTGTCCAATCAGTTGTCATCAAAGATTCTATGTCCTGTTAACATATAATACAACCCATCCAGTAATCATCTGTACGGAAAAATACTTCTCTGTATAAAACAGTAAAAATGCAGATAAAATCAATGGACATAATGACAAGGCTGTACAAAATATTTAGCATTAACACAATAGTAACAGTATCCTATGGAGTGGTTGCAAATATTCTAGAGACATAATCTCAAACACTTCACAAACCACTATACAATCTTTTCACATAACAGTGATCATTACCTTCAACAGTCCTAATGCTTCAAGAATGTTGGATAACAGTGTCATGATAATTAGGCTATACATATTTATAGATTATACATTTAAGATCAAAGTAAATATAGTGGAAAGGAACAGAAAACAAATATAGCCTATCAAATGAGATAAATAAGTCAATCTACCTATCAGAACACTGTTTACCTATTCACTAGGAGACATCTGACTATCCAATCAAAAATACGTCTAGTTGACAATGTACTTCAAAGAAAAAAATATCACAGGCACTTTACAAGTCACTATGACATATTTTCACATAATAATAAACATTATCTTTTCACAGGATAGTAAACATTATCTGCAACAAACCTAATGCTCTAGGAGTATTGAATAACTATGCCATGATGATTACAATGCAAATGTTTATACATTGTGCATTATTAAAAATTCTCTAAGATGTAGTTTGTGCTTCCCTATGAATAGGCAGAGTACTGAAGTAGACAATCATAATGTAGGTAAATGCTTAAAATGTAGTCTTTGTGAATATATTAACATTAGCAATTGTTTCATTCATCCTGATACAGGACAGAGATTTACGTTTAAATTGTTGGCCAACTGTGAGACGTGTCATATAGTATATTTGGCACACTGTACAGTCTGATCATCATTTTATGTTGGTGAAACTAACAAGAGTTTTAAAGAGTGGAGAAGGGAACATATATATATATATATATATATATATATATATATATATATATATATATATATATATGGTTCTACCTGACTTCGTCGACAGCGCAGAAGACCGACATCGGAATCCGGAGCTCCAGAAGATCGAAAGTGAAGAAGACCGACGCGAATCGCGAGTGGCAGAACATCGACAATGCAGAAGACCGACACGACGGATGACAACACCAACGCCGAGGATGCCGACATGGGGAAAGGCTGTGTGAGTATGCGGTAGTGACGGACGTTAGGGTGCGAGGCAGGTAAGTGTGGAGATTGACGGTCTGTGGGGATAGGGGTGGGTTAAGTGAGTTAGGGTTAGGGAGCGATAGGGGTGGGTTAAGTGAGTTAGGGTTAGTGAGCGATAGGGGTGGGTTAAGTGAGTTAGGGTTAGGGAGCGATAGGGCGGGTTAAGTGAGTTAGGGTTAGGGAGCGGGTAGGTAAGTGTGCGATAGTGACGGACCTTAGGGTTAGGGTAAGGTTTAGTGTGGGCTTGTAAGGATTTTGGTGTGCTTGTGTTGTGTGTGTGGTTTGTGGAATGGGGATGTGTTTTGTTTTTAATAATTGTTATTGTGGTGTGTGCAGTGTATGGGGTTTCGTGTTTGTGTACCGTCGGTTATTTCGTTGTCGGTTATGTGTGGTTTCGTGTTTATGGACTGTCGAATATGTGGTGTCGGTGATGTGGTTGTCGGTGTTGTGTGGTTTCGGCTATGTCAGGTAGAACCATATATATATATATATATATATATATATATATATCATATCAGAACTCATGATACTGTTATTGCCCTAATGAAACATGTAGTTGAATATCCCTCTCACAATTTAAAATTTTTATTGATAGAAAATATTCAGGAAAATGCTTGTCTGGGTGATTTTAAAAAACATTACAGAAAAATCTGAAGTCAGATGGATTATTAGATTAAGAGCTGATAGGGGAGCTGGATTAAATGGTAATGTGTCCTTTAAAGCAGTTTTAAAAGCACGCAGTTTACAGAGGTGAACCAATGCCATGTGTCCGTTATGTAGCTAGTTGAGTTGCCTGTGTTCTTGGGAGACACTTTATTATATGGTTTATATATATTACACAAGTTTTATTTTTGAGTATATTGAGGTGTTTCCATCACTAATATATGTCCATAGTTAATAAGGCAATGTAGTGTGGTTGATATGACACACTTATCAAACGATATGTCAGTCGAATATATCACTGCGATCTAGCTGTGGATGTAATGCCCCTTGCCATGGCAAGATCCATGGATCAAAGGCTCATCCTTGACCACCTCCTTTTTACCTGGCTAATCCCAAAAGATGAGTTACTCTGGCTTATTTCCCAGACTGGCACACAAAGGCTGGCAGGCACTCTTGCCAATCTGTGCCTAAATCATTTGAGATGCAAGCTGTGATGGTGCTTCCCTTGCCCTAACCTGACTATAATCCAACTCCTGCTGGTTCTATGGGTTCCTCATCACTACGGTTGTAGCTAATGCCCTTTCACCTGACCTGTGCATTCTCCCAAACACATACCTCAAAGAGCTATCATCATCAGTTTGGGATTACAGGACTATGTCTCCCAGTTAATGGTATCCATGATATTCTTTACTTACACTGCAACTCTTGCCAGAATGGGAAACATCTCTTTGACCTCCTGTAATTGGTGAACCAGTCATAAAAATCACTGCAGTACCTGCCAGCCAGCTCTTTCAGAGTCTAAGCTTCTACTGGAATACAGAATGTTTGGGTCACCACTAGGGATTCATCCACACCTAACTAACAATATTTAACAGGTAACACACAGACATCTATATTATTTTTCGTTGCAGTACAGTTAATTCAGATAGCTGGTTTCCCCATGTGTCTTCAATACCCTTGTTGTTGTGTCTTTCGGCTTTTCCCGGTTGGGGGTCGCCAAAGTGGAACTCTAGTCCGCTAATGATTGGTAGTTGATTTTTATGTGCCGAGTTACCAGCTCTGACGCACAACCTTCAACGAAGGTACACCCATTCACGCATGTCTCCACGTGGAAGATGCTCTAGCTGAGAATCGAACCGGACAGCGTCTTACTGTGAGGTGACAACGCTACCGCAGCACCACCACCTCGGGATGTGTCCTCAATACCCTACATCTCAGAAATAACATCCTCATTTATATTAAAGCCAAATACATGATTGCCTGAGAATGCTGTGTTGTTTTGAGGAATTTTTCCCTTCCCTAAATTTGTGAGACAATGTAGTTGGCATGCACAAGCTTCTTAGGATCATAGAAGATTACTAGGCTATCAACCTGGAGGTCATTTCAAGCCTAGTCATTTCATTTCAATGTAATACCATAGAAATCCTAGTAAATACCCAAGACTGACTTTAGCACTGACAGCCCATGTCCAGGAGGGTTGTGGGTGCTATCCCTGGTAGGAATTTATGGTGCCCCATCCACTCGTCCAGGTTTCTCTTGAACAGTGTCATAAAGGTGCACTGTTTCACATGAACTGGTAGCCTATTCCAAAGATGCAGCAGTCGCTGGGAGACAAACGTGTCCCTTCAGCATGTCCTATTTTAGTCACAGGTGATATTTAGGTCCCTGTAATAGGTAGCTCTTGTCCAGTTTGATTTACAGATATGCAGCAAGTTCATTAGGTTTGGATCTGAGATTGCTCTGTAAGCCAGGCACAAGTCTCCTCTAAAAAGGCTATACGATGCAGATTATAGTGACAGGGACTTTAGTTTATGTAAGGCACATGCTGGAGTCCCTTGATCGTCTTTGTTAGAAACCTCTAAGGTCTTTCCAGTTGCTGCAGATACTTTGTATGGTATATGCCAGACAGGGGTTATACTCAATTATGGGCTGGATTAGTGTGGAACATAGAAGAGTTATAACCTTCTTTGCTATAGAGATGATGCCTTTACTAATCAAGTGTGCTATGTAGAAAGTCTTTCTTACTACAGTAGACACATGGTGGTCGAAGTTAATACTGACATCATTTGGGGATTCAGTGATTGCATCCAGTTTGCAGTTGTCCGCAAACTTGATCAGCCACAAGCCCTTAGTTTTGACCTGAACTTCTGAGAAGTATATACCAAACAGTATGGGGCCCAGCACTGCCCTGTGGCACCTCACTGGTGACAGGTCTGCTGGTTGATATGGAGTCTCCCACTTTGATAGTGTGTGTCCAGTTTGTGAGCCAGTTGGCAAATCATCTTGCAACAAAGGGGTTTACATTTAGTTTGCTAACTAACGCTCAAGTGTGAGATTGTGTCAAATGCCTTTGCCAAGTCCAGTTATGCTGTGTGCACAGATTTGCCCTGGTCACATTTTTGGAGAAATCCATCAGATTTAACAGGCAGGCTCTGCCCTTGATGAAGATGAAGTGTGTTGCATCTAGGGTTTGGAGTGTCTTATGTCTTTATTTATGAGGTCCATAATGATACATTCATTCCATGGCTTTACAGATGAGGCTGATCAGGCTTACAGGTCTGTAATTCCCTTGGTTTGTTGCTAGGCCACCACTGTGGAAGGGAATAACTGTTGCTGTTCTCCATTCCACAGGAACAAAGCCTTTGGTTAGACAATGACTGAAAAGGGTACTTAATAGTGATGCTAGATCATGTTTTAGCCTGTTTAAAACACAGCCTGGGATGCCGTCTGGTCCCACAGAGGCAGTGTTTTTTGCCTTGGACAAGGCTTTGATGACCTGTTCATCAGATATGCAGGGTGATGGGGGTGTTTGGGGGAAGGTTTGTGATAAGTTTGGAGGAGATAAGGGAGTGATAGTTTCACCACACCTATCCACTAACAGGTTTGCTATCTTTGTGGGCAGAGTGTGTGACACTGTTGGTCACTAGTTCTGTACATGCTTGGGTCCTACCTTTCAGGCTACATATGTAGCTGTAAAAGGCCTTATCGCTATCCTTGGCTGTGTTTGCTAAGTTTTTCTCAAAGGAGCCCTTAGAGGAATTGACAAGTTCTCTTATTTGCCTGGTGAGGCTGAGGAGGGTGCTTTTCCATTGTTGGGGCCTCACCTTTGTTTTCTTAGAGAGCAACTTTTTGCATTTATTGTAAAGTTGTTGATGTTGGATGTCCACCACGGTGGCTTGTTTTTACTTGGGGCTCTACTTTGATTCTTTCTGGTACAGCCAGATCTGTACACTTATGCAAGTGATTGTACAAGGCTTTAGTGTAAGCTTCTGTGTAGTTACCATTTCCAGCTGGGGGTGAGGCTTGGAATGCATTTATACCTTCACCTAGGAGGGTATAGTTTGTTTTGGTGAAGTTTTTTAGTCTGCTTTCTCCCTTTGTGAGTTCTGGTGTTAATGTTAGCACAAAGGTGACCGATTTGTGGTCAGATTTAACTAATGAGGGTCCAAGTGTTATGGCAGTGCATCTGTTTGACATGTTACTGAGGACCAAATTTAGTATATTTGTTCCACTTGTCAGGGTATGAACAATTTGTCCCAGGGCATATGACTTAACAAAGTCAAGGAACTTTTGCATTAACAAGTTTAGGCTAGCGTAGGTTTCCCAGTTGATGCTGGGATAACTGAAATCTCCATAACCAGAGTGTTCAGTAATACTGGATTGTCTCCAGTTTGGTCAAGTAGGCATCGTGTGCATCATGACCCATGGAGGAGGATCTATAATGGGCTATGACATCAATAGGGGTCTTACCCACCGTAACCTGAACTTGGAATAACTCCATGGAGTTGTCCAGTCTAACTAGACAGGAAGTAAATTTATCTCTAATATAGATAGAAACACCACCTCCTTTGGTTCTCACATGTTTGTTTTGTGGTCTGAAGGTGTGGAAGGAATTGTAGCCTTGCAAGGCTGGGGTACTCTCTGAGGCTTTGAACAAGGTTTCTGACTGCACAGACATCTGCATCTTCCAGTGCGAGGAACATAACTGCCTAGGACACATACTCAGAGACCTCAATCATGTGTCTCTTTCCCATAGTCCAGTGAGGTACATCTCAGGTCGTTTACTCCAACATGAACTATGACAAAATCATAATGGTACTTGTTGCTGAGACACCTGTGTGCATGCGTGATCTGACGAATCCTGCACCGGTCAGGCAGTTGACTGTGATTTTCTCCTTGTCTAACCAGGTGAGTGGGACATCTGTGTGTCTCACTATGGAGTCTCCAATGGCAAGAAAATGTGTTTTTTGTGTGTTACTCCTTACGGGCTTGGTAGGTGAGACACTGGTGTTACTATGTGTCAAGGGTACTGTGGGAACTGCGCGAGTTGCAGCAGTCTTGTGTTTTGGAGATCTCTGTTGTTTTGGTAAGTTTTTTTGAGAGCTTATTTATTTATTCATTGTTTGTTTGATCACCAGCATGCACTAGTACAAGACTCTTTTTGATCACAACCCAGGCTATGAGACAATACACAGTACAAATCACATTAACTGAGATTAAACCTAATGTGTACAAATAAAGTCATAACAGTTGACAATGACAGAATAAACAGTAGAAAGAAGATACAAGGAGCATAAGTCCATATACAGTATTTACATGATGTTTGGGAAATGATGGCTACAGAGGACTTGCTCTCTGCAAAAAGTACTTGTTTCCAGCTGTCATGTTACTTTGTATGTAACAGGCATGTTTCAAGGATTTGTGTGTGAGGAAGAACATCTCAAATTAATATAATCGAGCAATAATATAACCAACTTCAGCAATAATATTCAGCAAGGTAACCAAGCCCAAAAGAACACTTCACAATAAACACTTTTGTCTTTATTGCTTAGGACTTCTTCATAAAAAAACAGCCATATTGTCCCCAACATTTTTTTAAATGAAACCAAATCATGCCACATTATAAGATCTAACAATCAAAACAAACAAGAAACAATCATTGCATAAAAACAATGTTAAGTGCAAAAATATAAAACTATAAAATCCCTTCAATCAATGAAATAAATATAGCTCATCATAAAAAATATTGTTTTATATGACATGCTTATGCAACATCAGATCAGTGGTGATGAATATGGATATCTGTTTAGCAAAGACCTCATGATACCAATGATTGTTGAAGTCCCTAAGATATATAAAGACATTAATATTCCACCACTAATACCTACAGTGTAGCTGATGCCAATACCTCTAAAATCTACTGTATAGCTAAATGTTTAGATTTCTGTCTTAAGAAAGAAATAGAAATATTAGATCATATATGTAAGGACTCATGGGATTTCTTAAAGAAATGCAGTACCATTGAAAATATAATTTTAACAATTGATGTTAAAGACCTATTTACAGTAATTCCACATGTAATAGGTCTGGATGGTTTACAGATTTCTTAACACATGGGAGATATAATACACAGGATAAAATTAATGTCTATTTTAATTGCATGGAAATTGTACTCAAAAATAATTTCATATACTTCAAGGGACAATATTTCCATCAAAAAACAGGTGTAGTCATGGGTGCAGCTTATAGTCTAATGTATGGTAATATAATGACAGAATGGAAAAGACGGTTTATTTTCAAAAGTCCATATTTTTCATCCATTAGGTTATATACTAGATATCTGGATGACAGTTTTATAATACGGTCTGGCAAAGAAACTGATACTGGTCCTTTCATTAATTATATCAATAATCAGATTTTTTGACCTTTACTTATAACATTGGATTGGATTCCATACCTTACCTTGATATATACTTATTACCAAAGATTTTAACAACATACTATATTCTAAGATATATAGGAAATGTACTTATTCAAATTTGTTTCTGCATTTCCATAGCAGCCATCCATTTCATCAGAAACAAGCTGTAGTTAAAGGCCAAATGGTCAGGGTGGCCAGAATTAATACTACAAGGATTTAAAAAATCCAAATCACTGAGAGATATGTTTCTAAACAGAGAATATCCTCTCCCTCTGGTTTTAATTTCTCCAAGTCTTTTGGGTTTCTAATACCATGATGGGAATGGACCCCATTCCTAAGTGAAAGTATGATTAAAGTTCATGAAATTAGTATTGTTTCAATCTTTGATGTTAGCCAAAAGTGCTATTCGCAGCACTCGCAGTGTGCCCAGTAATGACAACTACTGCAGTTCGTATGGAGTTACATGTATTGGTAACGTATCCAAGTATGATTGTAGATTTTTTTTTATAAGACCTGTTGCCTCTGCTACTACTGGAACTGTCTGGATATCCTTGTTCCACAATGACATGATTTCTGCCTCCAAATCCTGATATTTTATGGCTTTGTCTCTCTCTGTACATAAGACAATATATTCACTGGGTGTAGCAGTTTCAATTATCAATGCTACTTTTGTCTTCTTTTCATGGACTACTATATCTGGTTTTCTTGCATCTATTTTTTGAACTCTTGGTAGTGGATAATCCCATGTGATATAAATTCCATTTTCTATGATGCTTTGTGGCTCACATTTCCAATGTTTTTCAGCCACTTCAATACCATAATGTTTGCACAATCCCCAATGCGACAGTCTTACAACCTTATTATGCCTTTCAGTATAAGTCCTGCCATAGTATATCACAACCAGCAACAAGGTGTACAACTGTTTACAAAACATACATTTGTCTGATTTTCCCACATGTTCAATGGACTTTGTAAAACAACATGTATGTAGGCCACTATCTTGGGCCACCAATATTAACCTTTCATCTTTTGGTTTGAATTTGCCTCTCCTTAACCATTCCTGCATTTGATCCTGATCAACATGAGGTCATTCCAGGAGTTTTCTATACTTGCAACTATATTTATGCATTTTTCACATTTCTTTCCTTCTCATATGATCCTTCATCTTATATTCTCACTCTTGTTTTTTGGCACATTAACTTGCTGCCTCTTTTTTTTGTACTTCTGGTTTGATTTCCACTCTCGTTTGAGGCCGAGATGCCAATTCTAGACTTAGAAGGCAAGTCATCTTAGATTTATTCTCATGTTTCAAAACTGCCACTATGTTTGGGTCTTGTGAGGTCAGCAGATATATATGCAGCCCCATGACTGCAGATCTAGGTCATTGAGATACTCTGACATGTATGGGAAGTGGTCTGTTCCAGAGATGGGGCAGCCTCTGGGAGACAAACCCATCTCTCCAGCTGGTTTTGTTGATGTTGCATATTAGATAGGTCTAAATCTAATACGAAACATCAACAAAACCTGCTGGAGAGACAGGCTTGTCTCACACAGGATGCCCCATCTCTGGAACAGACTTCCCATACATGTCAGAGTACCCCACTGACCCTCTTCAAGCGCAACCTTGATGAATGGATGGGAAACCACAAATTTGTCCCAGGGGTTTCACTCTTGTCCCTCATTGACAGACGCGACAGGTACTGAATGAAGTTTCTTTTTTTTTTGGGGAATAAACTCTTGGCTAGGCTTGTAAGAACCCTATGGCCATTAGCCCAGTAATCCCCTATGATCCTATACATGTAATCAGTTTCAAGGAGGCCCATACTTCCTTTGGAAAGGGGAACATGTAATCTTGGTATGCACTGATGTTTATAAATCATTTGATGAGCATGAAGCATCCTTCTTGTTTTCCTGTCTAATCTATCCAACACCTTTTGGGGCAAGTCAATCACTCCAAAGCTGTTACATTAGGACAGGAAGAGCAAATTGGTTTATAGCTTGAATTTTGTTCCTAGATGTCAATGCTGTTTTCAGGATTAATTTAAGACTTCTAAAATATTCCTTACTAAGTTTTATTCACATTTGTACATGTTTTATTGTTGATCCTTCATCAATTCCCAAATATTTATAAACTCCCTCTTGCTCAAGTTCTTTTATATCACATTATTGTCCCAAACCGATGTTTTCTTGCTTTTAAGGTTGCTTTTGCACATTTATCAGGACCAAATGACATTCTTATATCATCTGAAAAAGTTTTGACTACTTGCAGTTGTGCTTTCAGTTCCTTATCTGATGAACTATACAGTTTTAAATCATTGACAAAGAGAAGATGACAAGTCTTTATACCTTGTTGCTTTCTGGGAGCCAAATTATGGCCATGGCCTAAGCTGTTAAGAGGACAACTTAATGGTTAAGGGCAAGGCAAAAGAGCAACGGTGACAGAGAGTCACCCTGAAATATCCCCCTTTGGATTTTTATCCCTGGAATAATAATTTTCCTTTATCATGGCTTAACTGCAAAGTGGTTTGTCACTGTTTCATGGTCACTGTGATATAATTTATCAGATAAGGTTATCTTACACATTTTAAGCACTCTTTTATCAATGAATGTGGGATACTGTCAAATGCTTTTTTGTGGTCGATCCATACCATACTTAGATTCTTCCCCTTTTTACAGTTCTCCACTATGACTTTATTTAACAACAAATGATCCTTTGTTCCATATGACTTTCTTTTATTGTCCTTTTGTTCTATTGCCATAATTTAGTTTTCTTCTAAATGACTATAAACTCTGTCCACATCGGTTCCAGTGTATAGTTTATACATTGTCGGAAGGCAAGTTATTAGTTTATAATTTTTAGGGTAGCTTGCAGATTGACTCTTAGTGGCAGCATTGTTTTTCTTGTTAGCCATGTTGGTGTCTGTCTGTGTGCGCTTATAAGAAAGATGTTAATACTTTTAGCCAGAAGTTAGGTACTGCATCTGGGCCTGGGGTTTTCCAGTTAGAAGCTTTTCTTAACTTTGTTTCAATTTATCTGGCTGTTACTTCATCCCATTTCATATCCTGTACCTTTGAACTTCTTATTCTTTCTTTTACTTCTTCTGTCCATTTGCAACTTTGTTATGTTCCACAGGATCTTCGTAAATACTTCTCCAAAATGTCTCCAGTTTTTCTTTTTTTGGTGGTTTTTCAACTCCTTTTACCTTGTTTCCCAATTCTCTATAAAACTTTTTTGGGTCATCAATAAATCAGTTATTTTGCACTTTCTTTATATTTATCTGTGTATATTCTAAATTTTTCTGCCTGTGCTGATATTTTTAGTTTATTATTTGTGATGGTGCATGATAAATCCTGATTTGTTATAATACTGTGCATTGCTTTTATCATGTCTATCTTTCTGAGTAATTTTGTTGATCTGTTCCGTCTTCTATACTCTAACAGTGACAGTTCTTGTCTTAATTGCTTTATACTTTTCTCCATTTGAAACTTCCATGATGGTATTCAATTTCTCCCCTTCCTTTCCATCACTACCCTGTGTTCTTGTGGTAGAACTTTATCAGTTATTAATTTAGCTGCACAGTAATATATCCTGTTTACTTCTGTTATATCACATGGATCTCTATGGACATTCCTAATTACTGCATTCATTTGTTTTATCAGACTTCTAGCTTTTTGGGTTTTATTGAGCTTCTTGGATGGTGCAGCGGTAGCGTTGCTGCCTCACAGCAAGAGGTTCTCCCATTCGATTCTCAGCTGGCGTGTGGGGAGTGCCTTCTGTGTGGAGTCTGCATGTCCTCTCCGCGGTTGGGTGACATTCGAAAGACATGCATAAATGGGCGTGCCTTCATTGAAGGTTGGACGTCAAGCTGGCACCTAGGCGTTTGTGAAAATCTACTGCCAATCATTAGCGGACCGGAGTTCCGCTGTGGTGACCCCTAACCAGGAAAAGCCGAAAGACAAACAACAACAACATTGAGCTTCTTGGGTTTTATTTAGTTCATTTAATATTGCTATTTGATGGAAGGAGCTTTAGCAAATTGTTCCTACTTCTTGGAACAAGCACCGTCAGGAAATTGGAAAACTTACAGGTTATAAATCATTCCAACAAAACTTTACAGATATCTAAATGATTTCTACAAATGCTTCTGTTTTTTCTACTCCTTCTTCCACAAACTCCAGTTAGTGACTAGTCTAAGTGGCCTGAATCCTAATGTAGGAACTAAACTATATTAATATATCCATACAAGAGTACTGCACTCAGGCTTTTCTAGTCATCCCTTTCTTTACTTTTCTTTTCCAACAATCCCTACTCACTTAATACAACTGATACTGCCAATCACTCTGCAGACCATTGTTTTGCTGTGGTGACCCCTAACCGGGAAAAGCTAAAAGAAGAGAATGACCCTACCTCTGTCATTTTGCCTTTAAAACTTTAATTTTAGTTCTCTGTTCCTGGAATACTGTACTGACACACAAAACAAAGCAGTATTGCATCAGCTTTGCAAGCGGGACATTGTATTCCAATATATATAACTTGTAATACGGGTGGCCGCAGTGGTGCAGAGGTTAGCGTTGTTACCTCACAGCAAGAAGTTGTCCTGTTTGATTCTCGGCTGGGGTGTCTGCATGTCCTCCCTGTGGTCATGTAGGTTTCCTCCCACATTCCAAAGACATGCAGTAGGTGGATTGGACATTCTAAAACGTGGCCATAGGTGAGAGTGTGTGTGTGTGTGTGTGTGTGTGTGTGTGTGTGTGTGTGTGTGTGTGTGTGTGTGTGTGTGTGTGTGCGTGTGTGTGTGTGTGTGTGTGTGTGTGTGTTGTGTGTGTGTGTATGTGCACGAGTGAGTGGTACAAATGAACTACCACTGCAGGGCTAGCCACCTGGCAGTGTAAACCTTGGCTTGAGATGACTGTCACTGCAAAAGTGACATCCCAACCCCATGTGCAAAATGGGAAAAGGGGGTGAGGATGGATGGATATATAACGTGTAATACTGCAATGCTGAACTTTGCAATTTAATGTCTAATACTGTAAACTCTAGTTAAATAAATGTTGTACCATGTGCTGCAAATCATATTAACTTTGTAATTTTTTTGTGCTTCTGTACTTGTGTCATTGCAGAAAACATTCCCATGAGCAGCTCACATACCCAGTTCAACAAACAAATTAAATAAATAAATTGCAGTAACCTGTTGCACTGTGTAGTTTCATTAACTAGCAGAATCCAATAATTACTTTATATCACCACCTAGGAAGCTAATTTTTAAGTGGATAACTTAAAAATTTTTCAAGTGACATTTAACATGGCTTTTGAAATCTTCAGTTTCAAAGGTTTTAAAGTTTTAAAGGTTGCAATTGCTCTCGAGTGCACTCTTGCACACTCAAACTAAGTGTTTTCTTAGTTAGATGCCACACTTTAACAGATCTCCATGGTGTTAGTGCTTTATTTTTAACATTAACATTCATCACTATATTTCCAGCTTAGTAATTATTTTTATGTTTTTCATCCTACTTAGGTTTTTAGTTGTATATCTATATACATGTTCATTCATATTATGCTATGTTTTTGACACACAAACCTGATGAAGAATTTATTTAATACAAAAGAGATCTTTGTTAAAAGTTGTATATTTATTAATATTTATTCTGGTAGATGTCTAGTGGTAGATCTTTTTGTTAGTCAGTCATTTTCTTAGTTTCATAATTAATAAAGTTTTGGATTAGTTGGTTAGCCCATACAAAGTCTTAATAAACTGGTCTTAGATTGTAATTTATCTCTAGCTTTTTAGTTTCAGTTCTAAGGTAGCACAGTCTCAGTTTACACTATGGTGGTAAGGGGGAAGGGGGGGGCCTTGGTGAAAGGAATGATTTTTAATGTTTTTATTGCTCTTAACAGAACCCCCCCCTCTGTAACCACTCCCTTGCTCCAAACAACCTGATTATATTTAAATAAGTAATATTTTTGATGCTTTTCATTATACTTAACTAGAATAGTTTGTTTCAATAAAGGATATTCCATGTTTAACTCAGCTGTGGACTACCTGCTAGTTTCCATTTAATTATTTTGTAGCACTTACTTTACAGTTCGATTTTTATTAAGTGAACTAGGCACATAACATAATTTAGGAAGTAAACATCACACCCTCCACACTGTGAAGTTTCCTCATGGTTTGAAATATTCAGTTTCATACATAAACAAGCAGTTCTCATTTGCACTAGAGGTAACTGGTCTTCACATTCCTTGTAGTTTCACAGCAGGCTCTAACTGGATCATACTGTTTTACTTCACTATTTTCCATTTCAACGTACATTAGATAAAATGAAATGCTGTACAATACCAAATTAATGTGAGTCCCAAATGATGATATAGTAGTACTGTAAGGAATTACTTTGCACAATTTATAATAAAAAAATCAGAAATATAGTCTGACAGCAGTTACATTTAAAAACAGCACTGCTGACAATCAAATTTAGCTACAGTCAGATGATGTTATACCTTAGTTTTGCTGCTCACACGTGAGTTTCAAGTTGTAACTAACACCTGCTGTTACTTTGAAAACCATCACAGCATTCTTTTTAGAAAGAATTCAAAATAAACAGCAAACGTACACAGTTAAATCAGAGCATGATAATAAATAAGTTCATTAACTAAAACTGACTCAGATGTGTCGGGTTGCCAACTGCCCAGAATGTTTCTGGGCAATCCACAATTAAGGGACACTGTCACTGACACTGAAGTACACCAATATATGTTTAATTGAGCACAGTAATATTGTATGACAATCCCCTCAAGGAGAGGTTAATGTGCACTTCTATTCTGCATGCATTTTGCTTTCACATACATGTCCAGAATTGTTGATATGAAAATTTGGCAACCCTTCATTGTTGAATTATCCTAATTTAAATGGAATTCTGCAAGCTGCATTTCAACCATCTTTACTGATCCCTTGTAGGGCTCTATGTTTTGTGTAAAAACGCACTGCTGCTGCATTTAATGCTTCACTTAACCATTTTGCATTATCTCCATTGCACAATATCTGCATTATTTTTCTTTGTTTTCAGCATCACACATTGGTTGTCATATTTTTAGACTGCTACAAACTGATTCAACCTGTGCAGCCCCGTGTACATCACTTTTTATAAAAATGAATACTCCGTGGAGGTAGAGGGCAACATAACTCTACAAGCATCCAGAAAAAATTGTGCCTTTTGGCAAATTATTGAGTTTTATTGTTATTAAATAATGACAGACATTTGAGTTTCAGACTGTATGTCCCTCAGAAAATGCATGCTAAAGGAAAAATTGATCCTAGCAACATTCTAAGTTTATAAGAACAATTTTTAAGATATGTCCCTATTTTCAGGTCACTGATCCCCCCATTGTTTTTGGCTTTGTCTCTGACTCTTGAGCTAAAAGTTGAGATATGTAAGGCAGACATGTTCAGATTCTAATAAGCCTCTCTCACATAAAACACAATATGCACACTCACAGAAAGACAAACACATGTAATTGGGTATACAAGATTAAATACTGAGTATGTGCATTCAGGCACCGTTTATGGGACACCAGAAGCTATAATTTGTAAATGAATATAAAGGCTTTTTGAATCATGACTATGCATGATGCTTACTACCCTTCAAAAAATGGGAACTCAGATTTAGGAAATTAATAATATTTTAAGCTTCCTTTGGTAGAAGAGTTTTAACTTTTTCTTCTTTTTCTAGGAGACGAATAAATCAAATCAAGCTTGTTACGGGCCCAAATAAAATTTTACTTACGCTAGATGATGTTACTTTTATAAACCCTGAGCTCAGTCAAAGGGTAAGTGCTGCTTCCAGTAAAGCCATGCAGTAATACTAACATTGTAAGGTGTATCTGATCACGAGCAGTTAATAGTGTGATACATGTAATGAGTGTAGCACTTACTGCCTGTACATGTGGAACATGAATGCTGTAACTTAACAAACAGAGCTCTCAGCACTGGACATAACAAGTCTAGACTAGACTTATGTTTGTCCTTTAGATTTACAGGGGCTGAACAATGCCCTACTTAGATTTGTACTGCTCAGAGGAAGTGGTGCATGTAAATGAAAAGTGCTATTAACTTACACAATTATTTACAAATTAAAATTATTTCATAAGCCTGAAAGAAAAACTAACAAGAATTACATATTTATCATTGTGATTTAGTTTAATACAAACTGCAAGTTTAATAGCGATCCTTTTTTATGCTGAGTTAGGGGTGTATGTCAATGATAATCTAGATTATCTTGTCAAGAGGTTTAAACCTGCTTCCCTGAATATGGTCTGTTACAATCTTAATTTTAAAATACATCATTTGCTCCTGGGTAGTCATTTACCATGACATTGCAGACACCTTTCCTACTTCAGTAGCACTAACAGGAACATGCATCACATTTGCCTATGCCTATGTGTGATCTATAAGTAAACAGATGAACTGAAATGTTGCAACCCCCTTCAGGCATTCTGTCTACCTTATTTATCTTGAGTGTTGCAGTATAGAGGGGTGACATGGTGGTGTAGGCTTTGTCTATGTTCCTCACAGTCCTTGCTTTCTGGTTTATTTCTCATATGGGGTGTCTTCTGTACAGAATCTGCACGTCTTCCCTGTTTCTCTGTGATTTTTTTTTTGATGGTGCTGTTCTCATGAACAGTCACAAAGACATGCTGATAGGTAGACAGGTGGATTTCTAAATGGCTGTGTTGTGTGTGTGTGTGTGTGTGTGTGTGTGTGTGTGTGTGTGTGTGTGTGTGTGTGTGTGTGTGTGCACATGCACACGTATGTGTCTGAATGTATATATTGCCTGCAATGGTCTTTCATACATGTAGGACTGGTCCTGTGCTTTATGCCCACTAAACACTCATATAGACTGAGGTTTCCCACAGTACCCATAAGTAGCATAAAGCAGGGATCATAAAATGAATGAATGAGTGCAGTGCTGCAGACAAGCATCACTTTAGAGCCATTTGAACTGAACTGCTGCGCCCCCCCCTCTTCATGCATTCCATTCAGGCTTTAGACTTGATGGGCACATGTTAACAAGTTCTACAATAATATTTTCCTCAGCAGCATTCCCACAGGTCAAGAATTTAGATCCATGTGCAGATATTTTTCAAAATACTCTCTCAAAACTTTTTACACAGTGTAGCTACATATGTTGTGTTTTGTGTGTGTGTGTGTGTGTGTGTGTGTGTGTGTGTGTGTGTGTGTGTGTGTGTGTTGCATACACATATGAGTACACAGTTTGACAGAGTTGTTGAAGAGAAACTGTTTAATTTCAACTGGTGCATTAAGAATCTGATCTGCTTAGAACATTTCAGTGTCTGAATGAAAACCTACTTAGAATGTATTTATTAATTTTATTTTTGAAATACATATCACTGTACCTGTTGTCTCTCAGAAATGTGCAGGTTGACCTATTCTGTTAAATCCATGAGGACACTATGTTTTCTAATTTTTTCCCTTTGTAAATAAGGAGGATAAAACAATCAACAGGAGTTACTGAACGAGTGAGTACAAAGAATGTATATACAGAAATCAATCAATTACAACAGACGAAGTGTACCTACACTCTTATTTATTTGCATATTACCTATTTATTTTATTAGCTCATTTGAATTATCGTTCACTAGGTTTTTTGATGCACATTCTCTTTCCTCCCTTTTTTCTGTAAAAAAAAAAAAAATATATATATATATATATATATATATATATATATATATACATACACATATATTATATATAAATATATATGTTTGTATATTTTACACATATATTATATATAAATATATATGTGTGTATATTTTACACATATATTATATATAAATATATATGTGTGTATATTTTACACACACACACACACACACATACATATATATATATATATATATATATATATATATATATATAGATAGATAGATATAGATATATATAAATGTATGTAGGTATGTATTTATAAATATGTATGTATGTGTGTGTGTGTATGTGTATATATATATATATATATATATATATATATATATATATATATATATATAAATAAAAATACCTACCTTTGATTGAGACCGCATTTCTTTGAATAGGAATAGGCTAGCTGATCTCACATTGGCTGATCACATGTACCATCTTTTCTTCAATATGAGATTGCGGTACAGCAAGGATTTGTACTTTACCCACTGTAGTACGATCTTCAGAGTTGGTATATATAATAAGCAGGCGGTGTTGGGGTGGAGGGGAGCTTGACCACTGGAAACACACACACACACACACACACACACACACACACACACACACACACACACACACACACACACACACACACGTATATATATATATATATATATATATATATATATATATATATATATATATATATATATATATATGTGCGTGTGTGTGGATGTAGCTAGTTTTAAGGTAACCTAACATGATAGCATATTATAAAATGGAATTTAGATTTTAAGTCAAATAATCCATTATTATATAAACTAAATTTAATATCACTTTTGTTTCAAGTGACTGCTGGTGCTTTTAACGTAATTTTTGAGGATTAAATTTAATATCACTATTACCTGACCTGGGAGGAAAGAAAAGATCTGCAGGCGGCCACTGTGGTGCAGCGGTTAGCATTGTCACCTCACAGCAAGAGGTTCTCTGGTTTGATCCTCAGCTGGGGTGCCTTCTGTGCGGAGTCTGCATGTCCTCCCTGTGGTCGCGTGGGTTTCTTCCGGGTGCTCTGGTTTCCTCCCACATCCCAAAGACATGCTGTAGGTGGATTGGACACTCTAAATTGGCTCTAGTTGTGACTGTGTGCATGTGTGTGCCTTCTGTGGAAGGTTGGGCGCCAGGCTGGCAACTCGACACTGTAAAACTCCACTGCCAATCATGAGCGGACAGGTGATCCACTGTGGCGACCCCTAACCGGGAAAAGCCGAAAGAAGAAGAAGAAGTAAATGAAAGTGGAATTGTAACTTTCATTTCTATTTAGTAGAATGTCACACTGACAAGTCTACTGCAAAAAATGATTTTAGAGATATTTTTGAAGGGGTGTTTGGGATTTACCAAATTTTAACAGGGACTTATAGGTTGACAGGTTCATAGGTAGGTACTAGGCTATCGGCCCAAGGGCCTATGTAAGCCTAGCCAGCAAGGTACCATAGCTTACGCCACCCAAGAAAGTTATTTTCCTGTGCCACTGTCCAGCAGAGACACAGAAGTGATCCCCGGGGTATATTTCCTATTTCCCATCCACTCATCAAGATTTTATTTGAAGTGTGCTAATGAAGAGCTTTGCTTGACATAGATGGGTAGCTTGTTCCAGAGTATAGGAAGTCTCTGGGACAGGAATCTATCCCTCCAGCGTGTCCTGTTTATTGTGGTGATAAGGTTTAGGTCCCTAGAGCGTGTAGCTTGGAGGGATTGGGATTTCTTTAGGTGTAGCATGTCCAACAGCTCTGGGTTTGACATAGCTTTATATGTTAGGCAGAGATCACCTCGGAGTAGGCGATATGCTATGGAGTAAAGCTGGAGTTTTTTGAGGTGATCAGTGTAGGGCATTTGTTTGAGGCCAGTAATCCTCTTTGTGAGGTACTTCTGTGGCCTTTCCAGCTGCTGCAGATGTCTTGTGAGGTACATTCCAAAAGGGGCATTGTACTCTATAATGGGTCTAATGAGTGATGACTAGAAGGGGACAAAGACCTCTTTTTTCCTGGATGAGAACCCTTTTATGATGAGGTGTGCCATGTAGAAGGACTACTGTGGCGATGTGGCTATCAAAGGAGAGACTACTGTCCACCTGGGTCCCAAGGTCTCTTATCACGCATTCGGTGTTAAGTATATTGCTGCCTATGTGGTAGTTCATGGGTACAGAGTTTTTACCAAAGGGGATGACACTGCACTTTTTGGCTTTGAGCTTGAGGCCATGGCTCTGACACCAGGCATCTGTCTCAGTGAGGCCCTTCTGTAGGATGTCCACATCATTTGGGGACTTGACTATGGCTCCTAGTTTGCAGTCATCTGCGAACTTCATCAGCCAGAGGCCATCTGTGTTTGCCTGTACTTCAGAGAAGTAGATACCAAACAGGAGAGGTCCCAGGATGGAACCCTCTGGCACTCCACTTATCACTTCCTTGAGGTCAGATTTGGAGTCTGCAACTTTAACAGTGTGGGTTCTGTCAGTGAGCCAGTTGGCAACCCATCTTGTGACGTAGGGATTTATACCTAGTTTAGTGAGTTTAGCTATAATTCCAGAATGGGGGATGGTGTCGAAAGCCTTGGCGAGGTCTAGATAGGCTGTGTGAACCACCTTACCCTCATTCACGGCTTTGGTGACTGCCTCAAAGAAGTCGATCAGGTTCAGGAGGCATGATCTGCCTTTCACAAACCCAAACTGGGTGGGATCCAGAGTTTGGAGGTTACCAATGTCTTTGTTTATGAGTTCCATGATGATACGTTCCATGGCCTTGCAGACCAGGCTCGTCAGGCTAATAGGTCGATAGTTCCCGGGATCAGTGGTGGCTCCCCCTTTGTGGAGTGGGATAACTGTTGCTGTGCGCCATTCAGTGGGCACAAAGCCTGATGCGAGGCTATTATTGAACATGGTGCTTAAGTGGGGAGCCAGTTTGTTCTGAAGTTCGTATAAAACGCAGCCTGGGATGTTGTCCGGTCCTATGGATGCTGTGTTTTTGGCTTTAGAGAGTGCAGCTTTTACCTGCATAGTTGTGATTACAGGGAGTCTGCATTCTTCCTGCATAGATATGGGCCCTTTAGGGGGTGAGAAGGGGGTAAAGTTAGCACTGAACCGATCTGCCAGGATGTTGGCAATATCAGTTGGTTCTGTAATTTTCGTGCCTTTGTTCTGTAACTCAGAGCAGATCTGGGTGTTGCCATCCAGATTCTTGACATAGCTATAGAATGCTTTGTGGTTGTCCTTGGATTTAGTGGCGATTTTGTTTTCGTAGCTAGCTTTGGAGGATCTTATAAGGGATCCCATTTTCTTACTGAGAATGAACAGGGAGCTCCTCCACTCATGGGATTTTACTCTCTTTTGCAACAGTTTCTTCCTTCTGTTGTACAGTTTGTTTATGGCAGGGGACCACCAGATTGGCTTCCTTTTTTTGGAGGATAGCGTCTTGGTTCTGTTTGGGATAGCATGATCCATGCACTTGTGTAAGTGCTTATAGAGTGCATTTGTGTAGGATTCAGCAGTTGTAACTGTATTGTCCATCTGCATGGGTGTCATGAAGTTCACCACTTCTGTCTTAAGAGCATGAAGTTGACTTTGGAGAAATATTTTGCTGTGGTTTCCTTAATGGGGGGTGGGGACGGGATGTGGATATCAAGGGTGATAAGCTTATGGTCGGATCGGACCAACGAGGAGTTGACTTCAGGTGTGGAACTCCGGTCACTTATGTTGGTAATGACTAGGTCTAGGATATTGTTGCCCCTGGTGGGGGTGTGGATAAGTTGATCCAGGGCATTGGAGTTTATGAATTCAAGAAAGCGTTGAGCTAAGGAGTTGGTACATGAGTAGTTTTCCCAGTTAATGGTGGGGTAGTTGAAGTCGCCCATTATTAGGGTGTTTGGTTGAACCCTAATATTTTCCAGTACATCAAGAAAAGAGGAGTGGGAATCCTTTTTTTCAGAGTTACCTTTACTAAGAGGATATTGTGTTTTACTAGGTTTTTTTTTTAACATTAACTAGGTGTACAACAGAGGGTCAGAGATTTCCCAGAGGTTTGTGTTAACTGTTTAATGTCAGACAGAGGAGAACATTTGGATGGGTAAACTAGTTCATGCACAAATATGATAAGAACTGAGGACATATACTGGCTAAACATAATTACTCACTTTCTAATAGTAATTTTGACACTGTGCTCAGCAGCGAACCTAGCAGTTCTGTTATACAATTACTCAGCTTTATGTAAAAATGAAGATCATAGGTTAGCAATTATACAGAGTACAGCAGGGAAGGAAGAATGTGCTTGTCAACTATTGGCTGACGGAGATGTTTTAGCCCTATACAGCTTACCTAGAATGTGGTTAGTTCTAGTTATGGTATTCTTCACCTGCATATCAAACTTAATGTGGTTATGAAGCGGTGGGATTTAATAGTGATGAGTTGCTCACCTTTTGAATTATTTACGGGAGTGCTGGAAAGAATTAAAAGAAGAGCCTAAGCTGTCTGTCACCATCAGAAAGAATGTGTCTACAACTATAAAAAGGACCGAGTTTGCTTTACTAAGATTTAGACGAAGGCTCAAAGAGTTTAACCACTTAATGTTTGCAATGAAAAGAGGCCTGCAATGCTGAATTAACTAGGGTAATTGACCTTAGCATTAGCACTTCCCATACCGAGTCATTATCTAAAAACATGCAGATGACTTTTGGTCCAAGAAACAGTTCTTTATTCACACACTCTCTAGTACCTCAGCTTACTTGCCTTCTCAGAAATAGTTACAGAGTCATAAAAAAATCCTTGCTTTTACATAAAAACTGCATACAATTAATCAATTAAAATAATTAAGTCAAATTCATTTAATGCTGTAAAAAGTGCTATATACTTTAGTTAAGAAAACCTTTCCAGTTAAGTTCCTTGTTAAGTCATTTTGATGACGGTGATACATTTAAGTACATACATTCTGTTTTTGGCTAGTATTTTCTTTACATTTCTACTTATTAGAATGACACAGTGCTGTTCCATTATTGCAGCCTTAAAGCCTTCAAAGTATTCTGTTGTTGTTGAGTCTTTCGGCTTTTCCCGGTTAGGGGTCGCCACAGCGGAACTCCGGTCTGCTAATGATTGGCAGTAGATTTTTACGTGCCGAGTTGCCAGCCCTGACGCACAACCTTCAACAAAGGTACGCCCATTCACACGTCTCCACACAGAAGACGCTCTAAGCTGAGAATCGAACAGGACAACGTCTTACTGTGAGGCGACAATGCAGCACCACCACCGACAATTAACTTTTATATGCACTTCCATTCTGTACTTGAGCACCATTTTTTGTTTTGCCAGTATAACATTTACTGTGGATACATTTTTTATATTTATTACTAACTCAGAGACATATGTAATGTTTCTGTTGACTTTACAATACTCATAATATTTTAAAATCAGTATCATTACAAACACATTGACACATATTATGAGCCCCACAGGCAAATGTTCTTAATCCCCTACTGTCTGTACCCATGGCTGTGATCTAGGACATCTGCAAGGCTTCTCTGTCTTTTATATGAGATATAGGGACATGTGCACAGCACCTTTCTACAATAATATTCACCTGTTTCTCAATATTGCATGTACATTTCCATATGCAATGACATTATGAGTTACAAAAATGTACAGATCTTACTGTCCTCTATATCTCCTGTATTAAATTTCTGCTACCTTTGGAAGCTCCTTCCTTTTGGTTATTTGTAAAAATTGAATTAGAATAGCCTTTGCATTATAACTGTTCATTAATTAATACACAGTGTTCTTAATTTGTATTAAGAAATTCAGGTGGCAGTTGTATCAGGTGATGCTGATCCTAGTTGCAGCTGTTGTAGAAGTTTGTAAACAGTGTGCTTATAGTTTGAACCGAGAAAGTAGATATTCCTGATGAGAGAAAATATAAGAATCAACATGCTGATTAGATGAAATACTCTGCTGACAAGAAAGGGAGTAGTACGTTTTGCTACAACCATCATTTGTAACATGAAGAAGCCAAATGGCATAGAATTCTGGCGTGTGATTAAGGAACTAATCAATACTACCCCATAGCTTCTTGGGATTTTTTTTAGTTTAATTGTTGTTTCAGACAGTAGTGCAAAGTTTGCTGAATTTGCAGTTCTGTGACATTTAATGAAATCTGAACTAAGAGTAAATTTATGAAACACAGTCCATAAAGTACATCAGTTCTACATAATGATTTTGATCTTTACCGATATCCAAGGAAGATTAACCTGTTAAAATGTTCATATGTAAGTGAGCAGTGCTGTTGAGTGTGTTAACGTTACTTTATTAAAGAAAACAAAGCTTTTGGGACAACAATTCCCTTCTTCAGTGTTCAGTTAAAATAATTAAAACATCACTTAAATATCAATTAAAACATATCACATGACAGCAACCCCCCAATCATCATTTTGAAATCAAACTATATGACATTAAAGTGAAATATATTTATCTATTTGTTTTATTTAACATTTGTAAACTGGGAAAGTTGACTTGGAACAAAGCCAATTTTCAGCAGAGGTCTGGGGAGAAACGCTCCAGACGCATGTCTTTCTAACACTATAATCTAATATATAAAAATAATATAAAAGAACTATTTCAAGCTAATTTGTCCTTTTATATTATTGAATTGTTGTCCTGAAAGCTTTGTTTTCTTAAATAAAATAGCATTTCTATAGTCCGGCGTGTTTTTTGTATTTTGTGCTTTTTGCCGTGCACTTGGATTTACTGGTGTAGGATCCTGGAATAGTTGGTTTTGTCATGAGTATGTTAGGAAGGCATTTTCCATTGCAGATTACAGCATCATTAAGTGACAGTGCATATTGCAGCCAACTTGAGAACAATGGGGTCACGAATAATATTCAGGGCATTTCATCAACTTTACTGTGGCTACAGCCAGCAAACCTCATCATGTAATTACTAACAAAGTTCAGCCATAACTACCTAGAGAAATATTAGTGAGTTCTGTTGCCAGAATCTAGCATGTAATACTGTTACAATGAGTATCAATTCTAGCGGTAGACCATAGGATTTAAACTTGGTGTTGAATGGGAAGAGATGGCTAATACCATCTACTAAACAACTCTACTCGAAATGCATATCATTTCTGATTATTAGCTCAGATGTTATTTCAAATCAACCCATAGTTAGCCTTCTCAGCAGCTAAGACTGGAGAGACACAATGCCTGGCAAGTTAGCCAATACACTGGATGGCTCTATGAGATTAATGTCTGTGTTTTAGAGAAGGTTAAGGAATTTGTTTTTTCAAAAAATAGAAGGGAATTTGCTTGGAGGTAGCACAAATGATACATTCTGTGAGTGTTTTGTGATCCCTTTGATAATATATACCTCAACGGGTCTTTAGCGTGCTCTACAATGAGAATGTTTTGGTAAATTAAGGAAGACTGCACTTGTACTTATTAAAGCTGGAGGAAAATTTGTCACTGAGTGTAAAGGAACTGCAAGTTCCAGATTCTGATTTATTTGTTTCTGTAATTATCAGTAACTGTGCTTTAGAGGATGACAATAAACCTACCATGGTAATTTATCTCTTCATCATGTCATCAAGAAGACTTCCCTGATATTTATATAGCTCTTACACTCAAGTCAGTGATCCGTGATTAAATCTGATGTATTCAATATCAGTCATCATGACTTTTAGTCTAACAAAAATTCATGCTTAGAAACTGAATTGCAGAATTCTACTCAAGGACATCCAAATGCACCTGAGTGCTCTAGGTGGTAGAGCAATGCATTGCTAGTATATGTAGGAAGTCAACAGAAACATGTAATTTGGAATGTTATGGTATTACTTTGTTTTGCTCTAATTAACTGAAGTATAAGTATGGTAAAAGAAGAAACAAAGCAGCACCTTTAACTCTTACAATACTACAGAGGCAGGGTAGATATGTGTTTACATCCTCTACATTTCAATAAATCATCTCGGCATAATGGAGCGCCTTCTGTGTGGAGTCTGCATGTCCTCCACACGGTAGAGAGGCATTCGAAAGACATGCGTAAATGGGCGTGCCTTCGTTGAAGGTTGGGCATCGAGCTGGCACCTTGGCACCATAAAAATTTACTGCCAATCATTAGCGGACCGGAGTTCTGCTGTGGCGACCCCTTACCGGGAAAAGCCAAAAGAACAACAACAACAGTCTGGTGAAATGAATGTTATGTCAAAATATTTTGACAAATTATAAGGACAACAAAACAACACTTGAGCCTGAGTCTACATATGTGTGTGTACGAGTTTGCACATGGACTTACATAAGTAAGATCTAAACTTCCAAACCTCCAGTGCGGTGTGTGAGAAGACTCCTCAAGTAACTATAACACACTGAGGCAGTAGTGTGTTAGGGTAGGTCAACTTTTATTAAGGGCAATGTTTCAGAGTATGCATAGTTTAGCAAAACTGTTTTAAGAAAGCAATAGTTTCACCAAACTCCTCCTCTTCTTTCGGCTGATCCCATTAGAGGTCAACACAGCGGATCATCTGTTTCCATTTCTTCCTGTCCTCTGCATCTTGCTCTGTCACACCAACAACCTGCATGTCCTCTCTCACCACACCTATAAACCTTATCTTAGACCTTCCTCTTTTCATCTTACCTGGCAACTCCATCCTTCTCCCAATATACCCTGCATCCCTCCTCAGCCCATGTCCAAACCAATGCAATCTCACCTCTCTGGCTTTGTCTCCAAATTGTCCAACCTGAGCTGACCATCTAATATGCTCATTTATAATCCTGTTCATCTTCATCACACCCAGTACAAATCTTAACATCTTTAACTCTGCCACCTCCAGCTCTGACTCCTGCCTTTTTTTCAGTGCCGTAACCAACCCATATAACATAGCTGGTTCTCACAACTTACGTCTGGAAGAAGGTACCGGAGCTTCCACTATAGGATTACCAGATTCAGGAACAGTTTGTATCCTACAGTTGTGAGACTTATTAATACGGACACAAACCATAATACCTGAAACATTGAAGCCTCTTTTTTTTTCATTTAATCCTGCTGCTCTGACCTATTACCGCCAGCATTACTATTATGCAATATGATGGCTATACTGAGTCATGTCTAAGGTTAACAAGAGCAATATGGTAACCAAACAGCTGCTATATACTAGTGTCTATTTATTCTCTATCTTAACAGTGTAAGAGTTTGGTGGTGGGTATTTATTTATTATTTATCACTGGATAATGGGTATTGAATGTGTTTATGTAATGTGAACTACCTCTTGCATGTCATACGTGTTATTTAAGGGTCTATATTAGAACACCCAACATTCAGAATTTTGAGTGTTCTAATATCGAACTTTATGAATCGAAAATTTAAAACATCGAACATTCAGAACAGTGAATTTTTACCTAGGGAAAAAATTTGCTGTTCCAAAACACATACACACAACACAAGCACACCAAACAAAGAGCAATCCACACACGTACACCTAAACTCTTACACCTAACCCTACACTAAACTATACATACACCACTAACTATCCACTTACCTTAACACAAACCCTAACCCTAAGGTTCGTCACTATCGGACAGTCACCTCACCCACACCTTAACCCTAACTCACCTACCCCGTCCTAACCCTCATGTCCACACAATCGCACACTTACCTGACCCACGCCCTAACCCTAACTCACCTAACCCGCCCTAATCCTCACATCCACACAATCGCACGCTTACCTGAACCCGACCCGTAACTTTTCACCACAGTGCTAAAAATACTGAAGCAACAGAAACAGACAACCAAATTCTTTCCCTAGGAAGAAGTAAGGTTTTCTGTTTCTTCGATATTTTCAGCGTTTGCTGAAAATGGGTTGATATTAGAACACTCGAAATTTTGAACGTTCAGTGCTCTAATATAGACCCTTATTTAATTTCTTATGTTATTCTTTGATACCACTGAATCTAAGTTATTTGCACTGCATTTCTCTCATGAGCTGACATTTGGAATTTCATTTACACTGCATTTGTGGGGTCCTAAATGCCAATAAATGTTCTTTGAATCTTTAGTCTCACTATCATCTTGTACACCTTCCCTTTCACTCTTACTGGTACTCATCTGTTACAAATCACGCCTGACACTCTTCTCCACCCACTCCACGCTGCCTGTACTCTCTTCTTCACCTCTCTTCCACACTCGCCAGTACTCTGAACTGTTGATCCCAAGTATTTAAACTCATCCACCTTCGCCAACTCTACTCCCTGTATCCTCACCATTCCTGCCTGTACTCTCTTCTTCACCTCTCTTCCACATTCACCACTGCTCTGAACTGTTGATCCCAAGTATTTAAACTCATCCGCCTTTGCCAACTCTACTCCCTGCATCCTCACCATTCCTGCCTGTACTCTCTTCTTCACCTCTCTTCCACATTTGCCACTACTCTGAACTGTTGATCCCAAGTATTTAAACTCATCCGCCTTTGCCAACTCTACTCCCTGCATCCTCACCATTCCTGCCTGTACTCTCTTCTTCACCTCTCTTCCACATTCACCACTGCTCTGAACTGTTGATCCCAAGTATTTAAACTCATCCACGTTCACCAACTCTACTCCCTACATCCTCACCATTTCTTTATCCTCCATCTCATTCACACACATATATTCTATCTTAGTCCTGCTAACCTTCATCCCTCTCCTCTCTAGAGCACATCTCCACCTCTCCAGGGTCTCCTCAGCCTGTTCCCTACTCTCACTACAAATCACAATGTTGTCAGCAAACATCATAGTCCACAAGGACTCCTGTCTGATCTTGTCTGTCAACCTGTCCATCACCATTGCAAATAACAAAGGGCTCAGAGCTGATCCTTGATGCAATCCCACCTTGACCTTGAATGTATCCGTCACTCCTACCACAGACCTCACCACTGTCGCACTGCCCACGTACATACCCTGTACTACTCTTACATACTTCTCTGACACTTCCGACTTTCTCATACAATACCACAATTCCTCTCTAGGCACTCTGTCATATGCTTTCTCTAAGCCCACAAAGACATAATGCAACTCCATCTGACCTTCTCTATACATCTCCATCAACACCCTTAGAGCAAACATTGCATTGGTAGTGTTCTTTCCTGGCATGAAATTGTACTGCTCCTAAGTAATCATCACCTCCCTTCTTATCCTAGCTTTTACTACTCTTTCCCAGAACTTCATTCTGTGGCTGATCAATTTTATCCCTCTGTAGTTACTGCAGCTCTGCACATCATCCTTATTCTTAAAAATTGATACCAATACACTTTTTTCCACTCCTCAGGCATCGTCTCACTTTCCAAGATTTTTGTTAAATAATCTGCTTAAAAACACCACTGCCACGTCTCCTAAACACCTCTATGCTTCCACAAGTATGTCATCTAATAATAATTGTATTATTATATTAATAATATATTAGTTTTATGATAATATAATAATAATCCAAACTGTGATTCTGTAATTAATAACATTTCACACACACACACACACACACACACACACACACACACACACACACACACACACACACACACACACACACACACACACACATATATCTTTATGTGGTTTGAACAGTACAGTGCAGTATAACAGTAGGCACATTATATAGAAAAATGTCACTCAACCAATAAATCTTAAGTGCAGTGACAGAAAACTGGAAGCTTTAGGAACTTAGCATTGGTGCTTTCTGTAAGAAAGAGGAATGACTGATATTTAAATTCAACATCTTACAACCCTGAGGCATGAATAATGAGTTGGCAATGAATTTTTGGCTGTGATATGCATTTGTGTATTCCTGATAATGTTGTGAAGTCTGTCTTTTCCACTCATTATTTCTTGTACTCATTTCAATCTGAGTTACTATAAATGTCCTGCTTATGTAGAGTACCCCACGTCAGCACAAGTTGTGTAGTTATCACAGGGGGTCACTAGAAGCCCTGTGAATTCAGCTCTTCTAATCCTGCTGTCCTAGCTTTACACTTAATGAGGAATTTATTGATAGAGTGACTGTTTTATACATTATATACCTACTGCTATGTGTTTCAGTTTAAGAAGACCATAGGGCAGAGGCACTAGTTAAAGTATGAGAAAAAAGTCGGCTTTATTCATACACAATTTGATTTTTGTGAAGAAAGCAGATGTAAGCCACCTTCACAAGAGGAGGGAGCATAATCGAGGCTGGAAAATGACAATACATTTTAAACCTGAGTCATAGACAAGGGAGCCCACATGATTTTTTGCAGGGGGGTGCAAACCCAGAGCCCTGCCCACCCCCCCACGCAGCCATTTCAGTGTCCCATGACCTGGCTATTTCTCCCTAGTTGCCATACACACTGTTCAAAACTCTATGTGCATGCTTTTTTTTTGCTTTACTTCTACAGTATTACAGATATTTCGATTTAATTTACAATTTTTTAGCACAAACACTGATAGACATTTGACAACGAAAACAGACTTGGCATTAAAACTTTTCTACCTTTGAAAGTCACATTGACTGAAACAGCATTGAAACCCACATTCAAAGAAAATGCATCTGCCCATTGGCAGGTTAAGTTTACCTTTGGGCTGTTTTCAAATCATTGACCCCTTGCACATGTTTTAGGAACATGCAAAAGTTCATTAATACAATCAGGAAGGTGAATCAATTCTAATATATAATAATTGAATTATATCCCTTGTATAATACAGCACCACGTGATAGAATGTATTTTAAATTTATAGTTTTGAACATTTTCCCAGTAAACAATGAAATAAAACATATGGGCTAATAATGACAAACTGCCCAGTTTCATTTCAACCATAATAGGCCACTCAAACGTCTGTCATTACAATCCACCAATATCTGTCAATATGCACAATTTCTGCAGAAGTAAAAGTCATCTGAATAATTCCACATTAAAAAGATCTGAAACTAATGAAGAGGTTGTTGCTGTAAAACAAATTGCATGTCAGTGTTTCATCTACAAATTCAGTGCCTGTTGCCCTTGAAGAATAAATTGCCTATGTTACATTAAAAGAAATGGTAAGCTGGTATATTGCAAAAGGGAATGGGTGACAAACTGAAAAAAGATGTTCATAGTTACTAGGCATGTCATCCAAAGGAGGACATACTCAGGACTGTGACACCCCACCCCATGAAAATACAAATGTGCATGTTGTGCGAGTATAAGCTACAGCCCTCCGTATCAAGACAAATGTATGCAACTTGCTGTGCTACTAATACTACTTCAAAATTCTACACCACAATAATGATACCATTTGCTGAACAAAACAGTTGCACATTTTAAGCAGAACTAGCATGAGCAGCAGTAAACTTCTCTTCCCTTGAAGATCACAATTCCTGGAAAATGCACTTGAAAATAACTTCCACCTGCTAACTCTACCTAGGTCATATCTCTCTCTGTCACACACACACACACACACACACACACACACACACACACACACACACACACACACACACACACACACCTCAACCTGTTAGTGCAAGAAATCTGGACAAAGCCTAAAATAAATAGGGACAGTCAGATGACAAATATTGCTCTGATGAACTTATAAAATTGCTATAGAACAGGATTCTGTTAGTATGCATTTTTCAAAAGGATATGACACATAAAACTCAAAATGTTTGTCATAATTTAGCAACTGCAATACTTTTTAGGTGGAATATGGGGCAAAAATCTGGACATTCTGCTAAAACCTGGATAGCTGAGGGGTATGCTACCTTTCTCTGACACGCACACACACACACACACACACACACACACACACACACACACACACACACAAAATCTCTTAGCACAAGTAATCCGGACAAAGCCCGTTATAATGTTGGAGAAAAAGGCTTAAAACTAGGGGCACATTTAGAAAGTTGCTAGAATAAAATGATTTGTGTTAGAATGCATTTTCTGAAGGATATGAAGTCTGAAACTGAAATGTATTGTCATTTATTATCGTTAATCCTTAGCTCATCCCAGTGATTTGCAAAAAAAAAAAAAAAATATATCAGAATTTTTATGAGGAACAGACTAAAAATATAAAGCAGAAATCTGGACAATCTGTAAAAATCTGTACATTTGAGAGGTATTACACACACATAAATCTCCCTACCTCCTTAGAAAGTAGATAGAAAAAATCTTTTGGGTTTCTAATACCGTGACAGGAATGTACTCCATTCCCAAGTCAAAGTATGATTAAAGTTCATGATATTAGTACTGTTTCAGTCTTTGATTTCAGCCAAAAGTGCTCTTCACAGCACCTGCAATGTGCCCAGGAATGACTCCTCCTACAATTTGTATGGAGTTACATGTATTAGTGGAAAATCTAAATATGACTATAGAATCTTTTTTTATAAGACCCTTTGCTCCTACTACTACTGGAACTATCTGGCTATCTTTCTTCCACATTGCTCTCGTTTCTGCCTATAAGCCCTAACTTTGATAGGGTTTCTGTCTATACACACTGAGCAGAGTGGATAAGAGTTGTTGACCGCAGCTGTCAGCTGAGATATATAAGTATCCTGTTTTTTTCTCTCGATTATTTATACAGATTATTGTTTTTAACAATTAATATATAGCACTTTTATTGTCTGCTTTTTAGTCTTCGAGTGTATTTTATTGCTATTATCTAATCTGCACAAGTAACTGATTTGTCTGCAGTTAAAAGTATTCTGTATCTTTACAAATCTTTATCTGTTTGAGGTTTTCTCTAGTGCAACTGGCTGTAGGCTATTGTTTCTAGCTGAAGCCTCTCTTTAACTTGGCTATATTGTGTTAATAGTCTGCTGAGTGGGGGCTGGTTCTTTTGTGTTCTTGTAAAAAAAAAAAAAGTTGTTCTTCTGGTATTTAAGCCCTAACTTTGACAGGGTTTCTGTCTATACACACTGAGCAGAGTGGATAAGCGTTGTTGACCGCAGCTGTCAGCTGAGATATATGTGTCCTGTTTTTTTTCGATTATTTATACAGATTATTGTTTTTAACAATTAATATATAACACTTTTATTGTCTGCTTTTTAGTCTTCGAGTGTATTTTATTGCTATTAACTAATCTGCACAAGTAACTGATTTGTCTGCAGTTAAAAGCATTCTGTATCTTTACAAATCTTTATCTGTTTGTGGCTTTCTCTAGTGCTACTGGCTGTAGGTTATTGTTTCTAGCTGAAGCCTCTCTTTAACTTGGCTATATTGTGGTAATAGTCTGCTGAGTGGGGGCTGGTTCTTTTGTGTTCTTGTAAAAAAAAAAGTTGTTCTTCTGGTATTTAAGCCCTAACTTTGATAGGGTTTCTGTCTATACACACTGAGCAGAGTGGATAAGAGTTGTTGACCGCAGCTGTCAGCTGAGATATATAAGTATCCTGTTTTTTTTGATTATTTATACAGATTATTGTTTTTAACAATTAATATATAGCACTTTTATTGTCTGCTTTTTAGTCTTCGAGTGTATTTTATTGCTATTAACTAATCTGCACAAGTAACTGATTTGTCTGCAGTTAAAAGCATTTGGTATGTTTACAAATCTTTATCTATTTGTGGCTTTCTCTAGTGCTACTGGCTGTAGGCTATTGTTTATAGCTGAAGCCTCTCTTTAACTTGGCTATATTGTGTTAATAGTCTGCTGAGTGGGGGCTGGTTCTTTTGTGTTCTTGTAAAAAAAAAAAGTTGTTCTTCTGGTATTTAAGCCCTAACTTTGATAGGGTTTCTGTCTATACACACTGAGCAGAGTGGATAAGAGTTGTTGACCGCAGCTGTCAGCTGAGATATATAAGTATCCTGTTTTTTTTCGATAATTTATACAGATTATTGTTTTTAACAATTAATATATAGCACTTTTATTGTCTGCTTTTTAGTCTTCGAGTGTATTTTATTGCTATTAACTAATCTGCACAAGTAACTGATTTGTCTGCAGTTAAAAGCATTCTGTATCTTTACAAATCTTTATCTGTTTGTGGCTTTCTCTAGTGCTACTGACTGTAGCCTATTGTCCCCACCCTCCCGCTCAGTTGATGTCTTGCTCTTATACTTGGTGGCTTTGCAGTTGCCCGCCCTTACTGTAAATTGGATCTGTGACACTCCTCCCAGTCTAGTGTCATTAGCTCGTGCTACCTAGTACAGAGAGAACATTTGATAAGGCCTTCTGTTTCTCCTTTTTCCCTTTAAAAAAAAGTAAAACTTTTTTTTTTTTGCCTGAACCTCCTTGTGTTCTGACTGTGCTTCTCAAACATTTTGGAAATATAGAGTGTATTTCAGAGCATTTATTATAACTGTAATTGCCTTAATATTGCTACAACTCAAGTGCTCTAGGTTGCACTGCATCTGAAGTGTTTGTGTGTTTTAGCTGCTTTTCTGTATATATAGACTTCTCTGTTTCTTTAACTAAATAAGCTCTGCAAAGTTGTTTTATTGCATTCCTGCCTGAGTTTTTTTTGCACTTTTAAAGTTTGTTTTTGCTTAGTTTAACTGGTAGGCTACACACTCAAGTGCGCTAGCCGAATTAAAGCATTTACTGTGTTTCTGTACCTAATTTCTGCTACTTTGTAAAAAAAAAAAAAATCCTTGTTTCCCGCCTTTACTGAACTAGAATAGTCCAGTCTTCAGGTATTGCTGATCTCTGGGCTGTGTCATAGTTCCTCTGTTGCCCATATCCTTATTTGGATAGGAGGAAGCTTCTTTGTTCACCAGTGAGAGTGGGGAGCTCTGAGCAGCCAATCTGTCCCTTGAGGAGTGGTTCCAGCCCAGTGACCTGTAGCTTATTGGCTGTTTTGGGCCATTTCCTATCTCTTTCTAACCCCCTGCTTTAAAGCCAGCTTTAGCGCACTTTTGCGCTTGTAATTTAAAGTTTGTCCTGTTTGTTGCATTTACCTGTTGAGGCTACACACTGAAGTGCGCTAGCCTGTGTTACATATTTATTGCATTTTCCTGCTGTTTGTTGCAAAAAAGAAAAAAATGTTTCCTTGTTTCCTGTCTTTCCTGAACTAGAGTAGTCCAAATACAGGCTTTGCTGTATTTTGGACTTTTGGAAAGTTCCTGTGTTGCCCATTTCCTTTCTTGGATAAAGGGAGGCTTGCTTCTTTGTTCACCAGTGGCAGTGGGGAGCTTGGAGCAGCCTATCTATCCCTGGAGGAGTGTTCCCAGCACAAGAATCTGGTAGTCTATTGGCCATTTTGGGCCAATTTCTAGCTCTTTCAAGTCCCCCTGTATAAAACCTGCTTTAGCGTGGCTTTGCACGATTTTGCACATAGTGCAGCATTGGGCAGTGCCGCTTAATTGGGTTTAAACCATTGTCGGCTCCACAAAGTCTGCTCTTCACTTTTTCCCTTAGAACTGATCTAATTCTCATAATAAATACCCTATTCCCACTCTAAAGCCTGGCACTTGCTCACTATAGCAATTATATAAGTCAGCACTAAAAAATTAAAAGCACTACACCCTCACAAACTGCCCTTGAGTACTTTGTTCCCCATTGGCCCTTTTTTTCAATTATAAAGGAATTCCCAATACTATTCTAGCATGTCCAAAGGTCATTTGTCAATCTTCTCTCTGGTCCAGCTGGTGAATCTGGGAATCTTGAGGCAATGTTACAACTGCCTCATGTACACAGACAATCCTCTCCTCCTTCCAACAAATTCCAACACATGTGAGAGATGCAACCATATAGCCAAACTGGAGGCTAAGCTCTCTCAACTCAGTACTGGCGTAACCAGTCAGGAGGAGAAGGAAACCACACTCACTACAATTCCAGTCTCACATAGACCTACCACGACAGCAAACCAAACACATAAACACACAAAAACATACTCGGAGGCTCTAAATAAAAATCTGCCTAAGCAGCAGAGACCTCCAAAGCAGACACCCAAGCAACTGCTACCCCAAAACAAAACACATGCAACACATAGCTGAAAAAGCCAGTGTGCCAAACAGTCACAGCCCTTAAGGCTAAACAACACACCTGATACACTTGTAATAGGTGACTCTATCGTCAGGCACACTGACGTCCCGCTCACCAGGCTGAACAAGGAGAAGGTCACGGTGAGCTGCCTGTCGGGTGCTAGGATCCGCCACATAACACAAGCACTCAGGTCACTCCAAGGCAAGTACAAATATGACGCAGTCATTGTCCATGCTGGTGTGAATGACCTGAGACGTACCTCTCTGGACTGCATGAAAAGAGACATAGAGGAGCTCTCTGAGCATGTAGCCCAGGCCGGTATGACTCTGACCTTGAGTAGCATCTTACCCTCACCAAGAATGATGCCACAATATGAAGACAAGATGATCAATTTCAACAAGTGGCTTAAGTATTGGTGTCATTCAAAGGGGATCCAATGCCTGTCTGCCTGGGATGACATGCTCGACAAGCCATGATGCTTCGCTAGGGACGGCTTGCACCTGTCACCCCTGGGATTTCGGATATTGGCAAAGGCTCTTGCCACCCCCATAGTGCCTTTTTTAGGCAAGGCTCAAAAGACAAACCCACCTCCATAGGTATCACAAGGGATAAGAAACTAAGAGTAATGCTACTCAACGCCAGAAGTCTAAACTTCAAGATGCATGCACTCGAAACTCTCCTCAGCATGGAGAACATTGATATCTGTGCAGTAACAGAAACCTGGCTCAAGGCTCCCGAGAGCACCCCAACACTACCAGGTTATACCTCATACCATGTTTTTCGGCCCCAAAACTTGGACTGAACCACAAAAGGAGGGGGAGTATCAATATTCGTCAAAGATACCCACACCTCCAGGTTGGTGGCACAGCACGAAGCATCAGAGACTATCCATGTGCAACTAACAGTGGGTAAAACTGCCTTCCAGTTTATAGCCTGCTACAGACCATCCTCCCAAACCCAGGAACCCCACTCGGCCTTCCTGAGAACACTGGAAAATATGAAGGTCTCTCCAAACACCATTATATTGGGCGACTTCAACTACCCTAACATAGACTGGGAGCATTACTCTAGCTCCAACACCCTAGCCCGAAAGTTCCTAGAATTTATAAGCTCAAATGCTATGGAACAACTTGTTGCCACTCCCACAAGAGGGGAAAACATACTGGACCTGATCATCACCAACATGGGGACTCTATGCTCCAGAACAGAAGTGTATCCCTCACTGGTAAGATCAGACCATAAACTAATCTCACTAGATATTCACATCCCGACCCCAGCCGCTGCCCAGAAACCCACAGTGAAAAACTTCTCTAAAGCAAATTTCACACTCCTCAAAACTGAGTTGGAATCCTTCAAAGCCCCCGGGCCTGTGGAAAATATGGCCCAGACCGCAGAATCCTTTATAAACGCATTCTATGAACACCTTCAGGAATGCATGGATCATGCAATCCTAAATAAAATCAAGACTCAATCCTCCAAAGTTAGGCGTCCTATCTGGTGGACCCCAGCCATAAACAAACTATACAATAGAAGGAGGAAGCTACTACATGATAGAGTAAAATCCCAAAAAGGGAAGGCATCTCTGATCAGTATGAGCAAAAAACTACGGGCATTCATAAAATCGTCTAAGGCCAGCTTCGAGAGAAAAATTGCACAGGACACTAAGGATAATCACAAGGCTTTCTTTAGTTATGTTAGGAACTTGGGTGGGAATTCCCAGATATGCTCAGAATTAGACAAAATGACAAAAAATACACTGAACCCACAGACATTGCCAACATCCTAGCTGACAGGTTCAGCGAAAACTTCTCCCCCCCTTCCCCACGAAAAGGGCAAATATCTATCCCAGCAGAGTGCTGCCCCCCTGACATCTCAGATGCTCAGGTAAGAGCCGCCCTCTCCAAACCAAAAATCACAGCATCAATGGGACCAGACAGTGTCCCAGGCTGCGTCCTACATGAACTCCAAGAAGAACTAAACCCAAACATAAAACTACTGTTCAATCTCAGCCTTACTACAGGATATGTACCCAAAGAGTGGCGTACAGCAACAGTGGTGCCTCTCAACAAAGGTGGTGCCTCAACGGATCCTGGAAACTATCGCCCCATAAGCCTGACTAGCTTGGTCTGCAAAGCTATGGAAAGGTTCATCATGGACCTCATAAATAAAGATATTGGGGACCTACAGACACTGGATCCTACCCAGTTCAGCTTTGTTAAGGGCAGATCCTGCCTCTTAAACCTGGTTGATTTTTTTGAAACAGTCACCAAGGCCATTGACGAGGGGAAGGTGGTCCACACAGCCTACCTGGACCTTGCAAAAGCCTTCGATACAATACCCCACTCGGGCATTATAGATAAGCTCACCAGCTTAAATATAAAGCCCTGTGTCACTAGATGGGTTGCAAACTGGCTCAAGGACAGAACCCACATGGTTAGAATTGCTGGAGCCATGTCAAACTCCAAACCAGTTACAAGTGGTGTCCCACAAGGCTCAGTCCTGGGACCTCTCTTGTTCAGTATATATTTCTCGGAGGTACAGGCTAACATGGAAGGACTGTGGCTGACCAAGTTCACAGATGACTGCAAACTGGGCGCCATAATCAACTCTCCAGCCAACACAAGCATCCTACAAAAGGGCCTCATAGAACGAGACAACTGGTGCCAGAGCCATGGCGTCAAGCTAAATGCCAAAAAGTGTATAGTCATCCCCTTTGGCAAAAACAAAGTGCCCACAAATTACCAAATAGGTGGTAAGCCATTAAGTACGGAAGAAGTAATTAGGGGCCTGGGGACCCAAGTTGATAGCAATCTCTCATTTGATAACTACGTGGCCAAAGTGGTTAGAAAAACATTTTATACAGCCCACCTAATCATGAAGGGATTCACATCAAGATCAGGGGAGGTCATTGTGCCTCTTTACTCATCCCTCATCAGGCCCATAATTGAGTACAATGCCCCTTTTAGGATGTACCTTACCAGACACCTGCAGCAACTGGAAAAACCCCAAAAGTACCTCACCAAGAGGATCAAAGGGCTCAAACAGATGCCATATGCTGCCTGGTTAAAGAAACTCCAGCTCTACTCAGTGGCATACCACCTGCTCAGAGGCGATCTGTGCCTGACGTATAAAGCCATGTCCAACCCGGAATTAATGGACATGCTGCACCTCAGTAAATCCAAATCCCATCGAGCTACGCGCTTGAGAGACTTGAACCTCAGCACTGAAATAAATAGGACATGCTGGAGGGACAGATTCATAACCCAGAGGCTCCCTTCACTCTGGAATAAAATCTCAGTCCAGGTTAGGCAGAGTCCCTCACTGACTCTCTTCAAGAGGAATCTTGCTGAGTAGATGGGAGATAGTAGGTTTACCCTGGGTATCACTTCTGTGTCACTGTTAGACAGAGGCACAGTATACTAACCTCGAAAAAGGGCATAGCAAAATTCATTTAAAATGGGTGGCGAAAGCCAAACACACTCTGGCTAGGCTTTTAAATGCCCTAGGGCAGATAGCCTAGTATGAACCTATGAACCTATAAATCCTGATATTTTATGAATGTCTCTCTCTGTACGCATGACACTATAGTCACTGGGTGTGGTGATTTCAATGATCAATGCTTCTTTTGTCTTTTCTTGGACCACTATATCCAGTTTTCTAGCAGCTATCTTTTGAACTGTTGGTAATGGGTGATCCCATATGATGCAGACCATCATTTTCTATGATGGTTTGTGGCTTATGTTTCCAGTGTTTTTCAGCTCCTTCACTACCATAATGTTTGCACAATCCCCAGTGCAACAGTATCGCCACATTATGCTTTTCAGTATGCAGTCCTTCTACCGTTAGCATGCTGCAACCAGCAACGAGGTGTGCAACTGTTTCCAATTCTGTTTTACAAAACCTACATTTGTCTGTTTCTCCCACATGTTCAATGGACATTGTAAAGCAACATGTACATAGTCCACTTTCTTGTGCCACCGATATTAACCTCTCAGCTCTTGGTTGGAATTCGCCTGTCCTTAACCATTCCTGTTTTTGTTCCTGATCAGCATGAGGTTCTTCCAGAAGTTTTCTATACTTGCAACAATATTTATGCATTTTCCACATTTCTTGACTTCTCAACTGGTCCTTCACCTTATATTCTTTTGTTTTTTTGACACATTCAGTTGCTGCCTGGTTTTTATCTACTTGTGGTTTGATTTCCATTCCTGCTTGATGCCGATATGCTTCTGCTAGCCTAAGCAGGAAAGTCATCTTAGATTTATTCTCTTCATGTTTCAGCACTTTCACTATATTTGGGTCTTGTGAGGTCAGCAGATATGTGTGGATTGCAGATCTGTACATATAATCATTTTCAAGGAGGGCCATCCCTTCTTCAGAATGGGAAATATATAATCTTGGTATGCACTGATTTTTTTTTATAAATCATTTGGTGAGCATGAAGCATCCTTCTTGTTTTCTTATCTAATCTATCCAACACATTTTCAGGCCAGTGAAACACTCCAAAATTAAGTTAGGACAGGATGACCAAATTGGTTTATAGCATGGATTTTATTCCTAGATGTCAGTGCTGTTTTCAGGATTAATTTAAGTCTTCTAAAAGTATTCCTTACTAAGTTTTATTCACATTTGCTCCTGTTTTATTGTTGATCCTTTATCAATTCCCAAATATTTGCACACTCCCTCTTGCTTAAGTTATGTTATATCACATTGTTGTACCAAACTGATGTTTTCTTGGTGCTGCAGTTTTCCTGCTTTAAGGGTTGCTTTTGCACATTTATTAAGACTAAATGACATTCTTATATCATCTGACTTGCAGTTGTGCTTTCAGTTCCACATCTGATGAGCCCTAGTTTTAAATCATTGACAAAGAGAACATGAGAGGTCTTTATACACTGTTGCGTTCTAGGAGCCAAATTATAGGGCAAGCAAAACAGAGTAGCAGCAGTGACAGAGAGTCACCCTGGAGTATTCAACGTCAAATTTTTATCCCTGGAATAATAATTTGTCCTTTATCATGGCTTAATTGCAAAGTGATCTGCCACTGTTTCATGGTCACTGTAGGTATTTTAGATACAGAATAACTGTTTTATGCAACTATTACATAAAGTATAGGACATAATTATGCCCTACAATCTCAGGACATTTGCCATTTTTAATATTTGTTGTCAGGACACAACTGCCAAAGAGGGACTGTCCCTCACCAAGTGGGACAGGTGGTAACCGTATCACTGTCATGTAGTCAGTGTAAAGTGTATCTTATACGTTTAAGTGCTCTTTTATCCATGAATGTGGGACACTACTGTCCCTCACAAAGTGGGACAGGTGATAACCGTATCACTGTCATGTAGTCAGTGTAAAGTGTATCTTATACATTTAGATGCTCTTTTATCCATGAATGTGGGACGCTACTGTCCCTCACAAAGTGGGACAGGTGGTAACCGTATCACTGTCATGTAGTCAGTGTAAAGTGTATCTTATACATTTAAATGCTCTTTTATCCATGAATGTGGGACGCTATGAAATGTTTTTGTAGTCAGTCCATGCTGTACTTAGGTTCTTGCCCGTTTTACATTCTCCACTGACTTTAACAAATGATCCTTTGTTCCATATGACTTTCTTTTATTGCCCTTTTGTTCTATTGCCATAACTGAGGTTTCTTCTAAATGTCTATAAACTTTGTCGGCATCAGTTCCAGTGCACAGGTTGTACGTTGTCAGGAGGCAAGTTATTGGTCTATAATTTTTAGGGAAGCTTGCAGGTTCACTCAAGTAGGAGCATTGTTTTTCCTCTTGTTAGCCAGCGTGGTGTCTGTTCAGGGTGTGCATATAAACAGCTCTTGCTCATGGATTTATCTGCTAGTGATCTTGCCTTACTGAGAATGTCAGTCCTAATGTGTTCTATTTCAATGAGACTGTTGGTGTGTTGTTGAGCCTTTACTAAGTTGAACAGACTGCAACATCTGGGCAACAGGCCCAAGAACTGATGAATAATTTGCAATAATGAAGAGAGAAATAAGAAACGTGCATGAAGAGCAAGCGCTGAGTAACATATGTGAATTTTGTCTGGTTTTACCAGCACTGCTCTTCTGAAGATCAGCCAGGCAGTCAAATATTTTCCCAAAGTTCTGACTAAACACATGAATGGATTTATATTTCTTAGTCTATCGTGCCTCACACAAAACAGGTATATTTGGTACCAATGCTAGTCATTTTGGAATGTCACAGAAAAAAATGAATAATCTTCTTGATAACATCAACAGCATACCATATTTCAGGCACATCATTCAGATCACTGACTACAAGGTTTAGTCTGTGAGACGCGCAGTGGATAAAGGCTGCTTTTGGACCATTCTGGATGCTTCCCATTATGGAGCAGCCATCATAGCCTTGTCTGAGTAATTTTTCCAAGTCTAGACCATACTTTATGCATTCACTGACAATGACATTTGATACAGACTGTGCATCTCTTGCAACAATGGGAAAAAAACCCATAAACTCTTCTTGAATGCAATCACCATCAACAAACTGAATGCCGAATGATAACTGCTCAATGCCTGAGATATCTGCAGATTCATCTGCCAATACACAAAATCCAACTGCCCTGTTTGCTTCACAAACAATCTTCTTTCGAAGTACATGTTCGCATTCTACTAACAGCTGATTTTGCACCCTATGGGATGTGTACTGTGCATTTCCTGCAGCTCTTTCACTGTGCTGTTTCAGTAATGTGTCGCCAGCTTCAATACGAAAATCTAATAAGTCACAAAAATTTTCACTAGAGCCTTCTTTTCCACGGAGAGGAATGTCATGGGTTGCACAGTAAATAATGGTAGATAAAACTGATTCCAATTTCTTTCAGTTCTCTGCAATTTATTTTGCTACTGCAGCATCCAGCTGTGGAATAACAGCTGTTTCTGGCTTCTGTTGTGTATGACAAAAATTGGCAGCATCTTCAGTAGAACCTTTGTGCCATGATGATTGCATGTGATTTCTTGAACACTCATTGAAGGCATTATATTTTTCACACACTGGTGATGAAGCTGCCTTGCAGCCCACGGTGAACTGACTGAGGAAATAATGCACAAGTTAAACAGAGTGGGACTTTCAAGAGAGGAGACTATGCAAGCCATGGTGAGTACTGAGACAACCAACTATATCTGAATGCTCGCTTATTGTCTGATGCATCAGTTTTGAAGCTGTAATTCTCTGGAGGGATGTATGGCTCTGTCAGCAACCTGAATTTCATGCAGTAATCAGTTCTATCTGATGTAATGTAACGGCCAATATCAGTTTCTGGACATACACTTTGTGGGGTCTCTCGCTGTTCCACAAACACAGCAGAGAGAGCACCTTTCTCGGTACGTTCATCAACAGACCCAGCTAGTTCTCTTACTTCATGCTGCTCATACTTTGCTTTCTTACTAATCTGTTTGAAAAATGTTCTAATGTCCTCGTTGTGTGCCATCGCATACCCTAGTTATTCAACAATATAGGCAACCTAAAGCTTCCGATGGGCTACTACTACCTCTGCAGTTAATATGTTGCAGATCTAGCAATGATGTTACTGAACAAAAAAAAAAAAAGTGTCAGGTATGAGATTAAAAAAAAATGTTCTGATGTGTTTCAGCTACACCAATGATTAACATATACATCATGCTAACCTGTACAACAACAAAAATTAAATACATAAAACTAATTGACTTCTGCTTTTGTACATGTTTATGCAAGGAAAACTTAATACTGCAGTAATTACCCATCTGGACAGGAATATGTGAGTTATGCACAGTCTTCAGAGTTTTCCCAAATAAAGCACTGCCATTTAACAAGATTAATGTCACACTACTCCAAAGACATGCATTTGGCGTGTGAGTGTGACAATGAGGGGTACACTAAGTAAGTTGCTTAGCCAGATAACTTGACATATTTGATCATTACTTATTTTTTCTTGAAGATATGAAGAACACGTCAGTACTTCTGCAAAAAGTAAGCCTGGAAACGTCAACTACATTTACTTTCACAGTACTCTGAATCCACCTTGTTATTTGGGTCTACTTCACGTTGTCGTAAGCTGACAATATTGAGTCTGATATTAAGAGATTCACTCCACTTGCACACCCTTAATCTAATACTTTGTTGAAGCACATTTTGATTTATTGTGGTCTCATATTTTATATCATAAAAACCTGGCATTTTAACAGGGATGTGTACAGTTTTTATATCCATTGTATTCAACAGGCAGTTTTCTGTTACAGTCCGTAAACTGTGTGCTTGTAAGTTTCACTGAACATGGATTTAGAATTATGTTTATGGTCTGAATTACTCAGTCTTAGACTGAGTAAAATCAGACCACAAACATAATTCTAAATCCACGTTCAATGAAACTTATAAGCGCACATGTACAATACATAAATAAAGTTTTCCATGACAGTAATCATGATTCCCTCCTGATCTACATGTACAACAGCATTATCTTTGTCATAGTGTTGCATCTGATCAAAGCACAAGAACCTATTTAGTCATTTGTCAGACTGTTTAAACTCTTGAAGTTTTTATCATGTTGGTGTTTTGTTATGGATCCTTTGCTATGGTCATCTAAAACAAAGGCCACTTTATACTTCAAATAATTAAAAAATACACAAAATAAACAGACTGATTGCTGCCTCTTCAGAAAAAAAAGATACTATTTTATTTGCACAATCTGGCTTTCTTTACCTTATGCACCAGTATGCCGGATCTATATCTTTCATATATTAGTATTCATGTAGAAACGTTATAAGAAATGTGTAGGAATTGTTTGTACTCCTGTACCTTTGACCTAATCAGATCTTCTTCACAGGTATAACAGGTACACGTTACAAAATTATAGATAGCTTTGCAATACTGCACTCTTGCTAATGTCACACACTTGTGTTTATGGGGCCATATTTTTATACAATGTCCAAATGAAAAACAATTCATCAACTATGATTCCTCCACGGCTTAATCCACAGCAGCCACTCACATGTACTTTCCTTTAACCAAACAGGCATAGCTCTCAACTGTTCCTGATTTTGCCTCATATTTTTGGTCTTTTGCTCATGTAATATATATATATATATATATATGTGTGTGTGTGTGTGTGTGTGTGTGTGTGTATATATATATATATATATATATAGTTTTCTTGCAGATCATACAGAATTGCAGTCACTAAATAATGATACCTAAGACTTTATACTTCAGAAAATACCTGCTAATATAAAGCCTATTATTCTATCAGCTTTCCAACAGAAATATGTATAATGCCTACCTATTTTGAGAGCTTTCCACATTTATTTTGTCTTTGTTCAAAATTCTTCAGCTAACAAGTTGAAATGCATGTCAAAATGGGCATAATTTTTCCATTTGCTTCAGTTACTTCTCAAACCCTGCTCAAAATCCCTGCTCAAAATCCAAGTACAATTAGGGCAGAAATGGACATACTTAAAATCTACACAGCCACCTGCAATATTTACCAGGCTAATGACAAATCAAATTATGGTGAAGCTTAATATTGATCAAATAAATCTGAAAAGATGTCTGAAGTTATTTGATCAGTCTATAACACAGTTCATGACTGTCATTACATTTACATCAGACACAAGCCATACTGTAAGCTTTATTTTTTGTCTTAACACTGCTTCTAGTATGCTGACCCAGAAAACAAAAAAGTATAAAAAATGAAATGCACTGTTGAGCACCACAATGAAATGAAAAAAATGCCTCGAGTCTTCAAACACTTTTCTAATGATGGATGTAAGGCATTGCTTGCAGGGGCCGATTCTTTGCTGTTAGGATTATTTAAGCAAACCACAAGCTGTGTAAAGTTATACAAGGAGTTTGCACATACATCTTAACACAAGAAATCTGAACAAAGCCTAAAATAATGGGGGGAACAAAGGCATCAAAATAGGGACACATTTTAAGTATTACTCCTATAAATTTAGAAGGTTGATAGAATAATGGGATTTTTTTGTTAGCATGCATCTCCTGAATAATATGAAGTCTGAAAGTCAAATTTATGTCATTTAGTGACTTCAGTTTCTGTGATTTGCCAGAAAACCGCTAATTTTATGAGGAGCAGACTAAGCAAAAGAGGCAAAAATCTGGATAGTTGTGAGATATGCGGTTAGATGACTGGAGACTGCGGTTCGGTGCACACTGAGGACAGTGCTGAGCTTCCCGTGAAGAAGTAGGAGTCAAACTTGACTTGGCTGGCTTGATATACAGTGTTTTGACCAGCAATTCTGTTAGCCAAACAGCTCAAGTAACACACTTCAGACATCAGAGCTAAATCATGGTGTTACTACCGGACATGACTAGCACAAGCTTCCAGACAGCAGAGGAAAACACAACAACGTTAAGATTAAACAACAAAATCTGTAAACATCCTTCTGTCACTTAGCTGAAATAAAAACAAAATATTTTATTCTGGAAAATCTAAAAGAACTTACTCAATGACATATTTGAACAACAACTGTGAGGCAACAGATTACCAACAAAAATGTTTACCTTCAAACTGTGCTAGTAAAAACGAGAAATAACATTTGCTTTAATTAAATACACATTTTCTTAATCACGTTAACAGTGACCTTACAAGACAAAGATCAGTTTTGTTCTAGGAAAGGAATATGGCAGGGTCCCATCACTCCTATAACAGATTTGACCAGCCAACTAGGAACATAAGCAGCAGTCTCAACAGCAAAGAAAAAGTGTGAAGACTCAGCACACACGCACACAAAAAATAAATAAAAAGCCAAATGTCACACACACACAAGTGCTGCAGCGCACTTCTGGAAGTACACAAAATGTATATTTTTATGAGTGTTTACTTTCCCTTTTGCTATTTGGAACCAGAAAGTGGAATGAACCAAGTAGTTAAAACCATTGCAATTCTCTGAATGCACAAAAATATAGCCCTTTAGCACAGTCTCTTGTACTGATCTCTGCACAAATGTGCATACATTACATACTGCCTGCCATCTTTTGGTTTTATCTACACCAAAAGAAACACAGCCAACAATTCAATGCAATCTACATTTCTTATATGGATATATCACACATGCACACACAAAACACATGAGTATCTTATATGTTTGTTTGTGTCTTTCGGCTTTTGAGTATCTTATATATTTCATATAAAATAAATCTTAAGTATGCACATTTGTATTTTATATAATACGTGTACACGGGACGAGTGTATAATGCGTGTATATTTATAAAAAGTACATCATATATAAGTAAGAAGCGTAAGCAGCATTTACCACACACCAGAGTATTTTTACATGATAAACACGCATATATTTATAAATATGTTATAAACGGTTATGAGACATGATCATCTCCATAACCGCATTACCACTTTAAATGTTACTAATGCCTAAAAGGACAATCACCATGAAGAAAGGCTGACCAGAGAAAAATGAATTACTACTCCAATGCAGACTGCCCCTTTTTGCAACCTCCTTACAAATTTGACTTGACAAAATGTGCTGCTGTAGGACCCTTGCTTTCCAGAAAGCATCACTAAGCACTAACTACACAATATATTTGCTTGAAAACATCAATTCACTACATAATTATGAAAAAAGAGTTCTTGGAAAGAAGTCATTTTCCCTAGCTGTTAAAATTATTTATTTCAGGGTTTGTGCTTACACATTATATTTTTGACATCAGTTATAACCCACCAGTTTTCAATAAAGCATTGTTGCAATTGCAAATAATAGAGAATAACAACCCATTGAACCCAAGCAAGCTTATTGGATCTGTTATAGTACTCTAACTGATATAATTCTGAAAATGGTATAAATGATGGAGCACCACTTAATCATCATAGAATTCAAAATGGAATGGATATATAAATTATTTATGGGGAGAACTAAGAAAATCACTACTATCCAATCCATTCCATGGTCAATTAAAGAATACAGAGAACTGTACTCTCTGCCGGAGAAAAATGCACCACTTTTTTTTGGCACCAGTCAATAAAATACAACAAGAATTAGCATTACCTCAATGCAGATCACTCGTTCGTTCACCCCCCCCCACTGCTCTAGCATTACCTCAATGCAGATCACTCATTCACTCCCCCACTGTTGAAAAGCAGTTTGAAAGTTGTTAGCCCCACTATTTAAAAAAAAATTTAATTTCTGACAAACTTTTACGATCACAGACAGAGTCAGACTCAGTTCTTCTCACCAAAGTGTGGCAAGCGCCTAAAATTACGCAGATGCAGCTGGAGGACAGTTATAAAAAAAAAATCATCTGACCAAAATCTCCAATCAGATCTCCCATGTATTTGACATGTTTGGTGACAGGGGGTTCTTTGAGAAGATGTTTTTTTTTTATCAGGTACAACTTAAAAGGCGCTGACGTGCCTAAATCCGCCATTTTCTTAAAATGCTGGGGGGTGCAAGTGCACCCCCTTGCACCTGCCTGTGGGCACCCATGGTCATAGAGAAGTCATGGGATTACTTCTCAAGGAAACACTATAGGGTAAAGGACCAAAGGCAGAATGGATTCACAGTATAATGGTCATACAAATCTGACTCCTTTGACTCATTATGTAGGATATTAGATGAGATAGGGGCTATGGCAATGATGCACTTACTCCTTACAAAAAAAACTGATATAGTTACATATAAATGGTTAGCAAAATTATTAAGACTTGAACTTTGTCCTGTTCAACATCTTTATAAATGATTGAGGGAAAGGACTTGGAACATTTTTAGCTTTTTGATGATGACAGTGCTATACAGCAGAGCTGATACTTAAGTCTTGGTTTGAGAGGGTATAAAGTTCTGCAACTTTAATTTGTTTCATAAAAATGTGAGATAAGATATCCAAGGAGCAGAAAGCAAGGCAAAGATTGCACAAATGTTGCACTAGGGACAAATACAGCAGCAACAGAAGAAAGGGAGCTGGAGTTTATTTTTCTCCCGAGGCTGAGACTAAAATAGATCCAGTGGGATTGGTGCTCTACCCTAGTTAAATTCAAAATAATAAAAAACAAAACAACTAAAATAATTTATGTCAGAAGACACAACACTGGCAGAATAATGGCATTATTTTCTAAATGGCAATTGATAGAATACTATGGAATACCATTTGCATTTTTTGAGCTTTATAAGGACATACACTGAACAGAGGCAGTTTAGAGGAGACTAATAAAAATTGTGCCTTGCATGTGCAGGGATCCATATACAGACGAAAGGAGCTTAATGTGCATAGTAATATGGAAAGGAGGCAAAGGATAGACATGCCAGAATATTCTTCAAATAGAAATAATACAGTAAAAAACTCTGTGATAGAATTGATGTTTACATGAGCAGAAATAATTCTTAAAAGTGTTGCGATAATAAGTTATATACTGCTATTAAATAAGAGCTCCAATTTAAACCAGTCACCAGGATATAAAAAGACAAACTGGATCAAGTGTTTATGTGCCATAAAAATTAACGTCTGTATTACAGTGTGTTCTCTTGGATTAGTTCAGCTGTGGATAATTACTGGAGCCATCCATGGTCAGGAGATAAAGCAATAACTTTTGTTTTAGGGAAATGGCTATTTCCAGATGGATCTGGGAACAAAGCAAATCAGAATGAACTCCCCAGGGATACTAATTTCTCATCTGAGCATTTTTAAAACAGGGAACTCATCATATTGGCTTCTATTCCAGATGATGAGTTATAGATAACTAAGACTTCACAGTTTTCAACAAGAAATTATTCTCATCAGAATCCTGGAGGACTGGATTCATCAGTAAAACTGAAAGACCAGAATCTGTTTAGTAGCTAACTATACAAATGGAAAGCTATATGTTTGCAGACAGTGAACTAAAATGAGTTCTCAACTATCACAGCTTGAGTGTGCATTCATGTTAAGCCACTAGATCAATAGTCCTTTGTGGAATGTAAGAAGTTATGTGATGAGACAATTTCCTTTGTATGCACAGAGACTAGGAATTCTCACTAACAGTTTATTAATCTTCAGGAAACCAGAGAAATAACATTTGTAATGAATATCATGCAAGACTAAGAACATAATGTGCAGAATATAAGAGCAGGAATGTTACTGATGTAGCAGTAGGTGAAACGAGGCACTAACTGTAAGCTTTGCAGATTAACAAATGTAAATCTGTATTCAGAGGTTCTACTTCTGTTTAGTTCATGAAATCACAGGACGCTTTCAGGTTTGATCACTCACATGCAGCAAAATAACAGTTGCACAGAATTTAATTTCAATTGATTGTGAAGGTAAAACGCGTAAATTGATGTGATACAAATTAAGTACAAATTCTACTTAGCTGGAATAAAGGTAGATTTAAAAATAGTTGAGTCAAATGTGTGGAATTCTCTCTCATACCATATTCAAACAGAATTTTGTCAGATAAAATATATACACAGTTTGGGCAATTACATTACTGATATGAAATTTGCATTATGTTGATAGGAAGAGACAAAACAGATGCATTAACCATTCTCTGTGTTAATTATGTTTATGATAATTGGCTTTAAAGACATTGAGAAACTGTTTACAAATTACAGAAAAAGGGACATAGGCAATAATTAAAAAAATGGTCTCTTTTTCTTTGAAAGGTTTGATTACACTGGACTTACCTCATTTTTCTGAGTTAAAGCTACATTAATTAAATAAAACATGTACTGGTTTAAAACTGCCTCAGTCATAGTCGTGTAGGTGTCTGAATTTGTGGGTTTGCTAGTTTAGGGGGACATCTAGTGCATATTTTATGTAAAGACAACAAAATAAAACTGCTCTACATCAGTGCCATTTGTTTCAAATGTATTTAAGAAAGATTTACTGCATGTTAATATTTAAGGGAAGGAATAAATATAATATATTTATGAACTTATAAGGAAACGCACACACACACACACACACACACACATACATACACACACACACACACACACACACACACACACACACACACACACACACACACACACACACACACACACACATTCTTTTATGAATGAGATGGAGAGAAACTTTTGTTCATCCAGTAAAAGTACGTAATTAATTATGATGTAATGTAAATTTTGCAATTACAGTAATGGTTCAACTGTAACATTTATTACCTCTTGAAAATAGCAATGTTAATTGAGGTTTCTTGTTTTATTATTGCTGAACGGTGATTTCAAGAGGAGTTAGTGCTGTTGTGATGCTTCTGGTGGATTCATTTTGAAACTATGAACCTGCTTGTGTACAAAGACATCAACAAGGCTTATTAATAATGTAATACATTACTTTCAAGCAGTGCCATCCCCTCTAGAGACCTCTGAATGCCTGACAAGTAAGATATACAGATACAATATTTCACAGCTGTGCATAGTATCTAAGCATGTTGAACTTAAATGTGAACTCCACTTATTTGTAACCACTGATCTTGCATTTATATACTGAAAGGGAGGAAGTACAAAACAAAGCTGGAAGGAGTTGCTGTTTAAAAGGGAATGCACAGCTAAACAGATTATCTCAGTGGTAGTCTTTCATCAGAGCCACTATAGGTCTTATGGAAAGAGGGAATGCTAAAAGCAATCCTATATATCGCAGTGTCCTGAGGAGCTGCTGAGTCCCCTGCTCTGCCTTAAGGAGAGCCATACATATCACATTATGTAGACCTGTAACTTTTCCACCTTGTCTGAACTCTAAATCATTTTGTTGTTCTTTACAAGGGCAGCTGAAAAGGTTACATATTTAGGTCAGTCAGCACAGAGCTAGTTGACACTAATATTGTCATGGAGGTCTGAGCTGACTTATACCAGCCAATCCTACTCTTTAGCTTTAGTAAGTTTTTACCTCTAAACCTGACCTATGAGGGTATTTACTTCAAATCTCTCCCACATGTAATGACCTCTTTTGAGATCACTTTACCCCTCATCCATGGAAACTCCTGTTAGTAAGGCATATGACTACCAGCAAAGCCCCTTTTTCCTACCATAACTAGCCACTGACAGTATTAAAGAAAGTGTGTCTGTCATCAATTAGACATTATATCTCTCCCAGAAATGTACACAGTGAAATCTCCAATAGTCTAACAAATGCTTGTGTCTGTCAAGAGGTAGAACTGCCCACGCCGAATTATACTATCATAAGAACATTTGGATTATCACGGCAGGAAGAGAAACTTTACATCCATAATGCATTTTGTCTTAAATCGTCATTCAAGCATGTCTTAAAACAGCTTTTCTGACTGCCTTAAACACAACTCTATGTAGCCATGCAGTACTACAGATGAAGTTTAATTGAATTTGGATAGCCTTATAGACTCTGACACTGATTCCTTCACACGGTTCTTTCCAAAGTGAACATCTACTGTAAGGCTCAATTCAACAGACAACAGCTCTGTTAAATAAATTCACTTAAGTGACTAAAGAGAGGACATAATGTTCTAGTTAATCCCTCATGTAGCATTTCAAGAAAACATCATTTTAGATTTTAAAGAAATCAGTACTAATCCAAATGATAAAATAATTTGATACAATATTCCATATTCTCCTTTAGACAAAAAAGTTGCTTTCTGAATGCAATTTATTTCATGACAGTTTTAAAATTTTTCTTGCCACCAATGAAAATTTTAGCTGGTATCATACACAGCTTTGTTTTTGTGACTCAGCTAGTAGTACACCCAAGTCACAGCTGAATGATTCAAGGTCACTGGTTCAATTCTCAGTGTCTCAGTCTCAGGACCAACTGGGAAGAGTCCATTAGAGGAAAGCTGCAGAAAATCTACATACATACATACATACAAATATTTTAAGCATGAAGATTAATACCCTTCTAGCTTGCCAATATACCAAAACACTTGTTCCCATAATAAGTATCCAGGCTGTTCTTAAAAATATCTGAACTAGTACTTGCTTTAATGTAATTTGGTAGTCTGTTCCATGCATTAGCTACTCTGTCAGAGAACCAATTAGTACACTTCTCATTCTTATAGAATCTTCTATATAGGTTGTCTGACGATTCTCTAGTACTTTTTGTTAACCCCAAACATTCCCAGAGGTTGTTGCGTCTTTCGGCTTTTCCCGGTTAGGGGTCACCACAGCGGAACTCCGGTCCACTAATAATTGGCAGTTGATTTTTACATGCTGAGTTGCTGGCCCTAATGCACAAACTTCAACGAAGGTACGCCCATTCACGCATGTCTCCACAGAAGACATTCTCTGGCTGAGAATCAAACGAGACAATGTCTTGCTGTGAGGCGACAATGCTGCCGCAGCACCACCACCGTGGATAAACATTCCCAGAGCAAACATTCCCAGAGGTAATTGTCACTAAATGCCCTATATTTCTGAATAGGATCTCCTCTTACATATCTGTAAGAGACACTGTACAAGTTCAGATATTTAAATCTTTCATAATAACTTAAATTTTCACATGTATGGATACCCTTGGTATATTTGCAGTGTATTCTTTCCAGTTTACTCATGCTTGTTTTCTTATAGGGTTTCCATATTGTTATTCCATACTCAAGTTTGGGTCTAATGTAACTAACAAACAATGACTTCATTATTTTTGATTTCTTAGACTTTATAAATCTTTTTATACAACCTATAGTTCTATAACTATCATTAACCATTTGGTTGATATGATTAGAAAAACTCATAGCTGAATCTACCTATATACCCAAGTCCTTAAATGAGTCTACAGTTTCAATCACAGTGTGCTATATTAAATATTCACCTTTCAGTTTATGCCTACCAACTCTCATATGTTTAGTTTTTGATGTATTTAGTAGTATATTATTCTCCTGTGCCCAAATGGTCAATTTAGTCAAGTTATTTTGCAGACATCACTTATCTGTAACACATGTAATCAGTTTATCCAATTTCAGGTTGTCTGTATATAGACTGTAGAACACCTCAGATGAAAAAGTTAGGTCTGAAAGATACAATCTAAACAAGTAAGGTCCTAGGACAGAGCCCTGTGGGACACCCTGACTAGTCTGTAACCAAGGCTTTCGACTGTCCAGTTGTTATATGATACTTGCCACATACTATTTGTAAGCCATGCAGCTATCCATCTTATCAAGAGTACATCAATATCTAGCTGAACTAAATTATTGATCAGTGTTATGTGTATGACCCTGTCAAATGCTGATGTTAAATCTATATAAATTACATCACAGCAGGACTTTTCATTCATAGCTGTTATTATATTGTTATAGAACATCATGTTACAGGTGGTAATAGATCTATTTTCAACATATGCATGCTGATATATGGTTTCAAGTCTCAACCTGTCTAGGTCTGACAATAACTTATCCAATATTACCTTCTCCATTATTTTTCCACAACATGAAAGTAGACTTAAAGATCTATATGACTCTGGGTTTGTCCTACTCCCATTTCCCTTAAAAACAGGTTTAATAAGTGCATGTCTCCAATCTTGAGGAATCTTCCCCATATTTATATGACCTAGTGAATAATAGATATAATGTAAGTTCTTGCTGAAGTGTTCTCAGGTCATTGTTACTAATTCTGTCTCCTCCCTTGCTTTGTTTGGATCCAGTTTGCACAGTACTTTTTCAATATAATCTAATTTGGTTCCAGCATCTGTGGTTACCTGGATGCCACTAGGACAACTTACCACCCCTTTTGTGCAGCAAAACAGTTTTGCATAATATTTTGTAAATGTATCTATAATTTGTTGTGTCTGAGAATAAATTTTAAAATCTGCACACAGTTTATCAATTTGTGTCTCTCTACTCCTTCCACATCTTATGTATCTATAAAAAGGTTTCCTATTATGCTCAGTATCTTTATATATTGTCTTCAAAATTTTCTTGATCTTGTTTCACACTATGCTTAATCTGTTTGTTCATGTTTACTTCAGTTTTCAAAGTTGTAGTTTGACCTCTATTCCATTTCTTATATTTTTTGTCTGTCACCTTAATCAGATTATTTGTTCTTATGGAAGTATATCCGCCTGATGTTGTGTGCCAAGATCCTGATGTTAAATATTGTTTTGATTTTTTGTACTCAGACAATTTCTCTTTCACAACTTTCCACATTCCATCTGCAGTTTTTCCACTGAACACCTCATAGGGACTGTTTTGCTTCCATATAATCTGTAATTAACCTTCTGTGCATTGGCTTAGATTTCAGTTTGGCAGAATTATCTAGCAACAAATTAATCTTTATAACCCCATGATCACTGCACATCAATGGTGGTAAAACTTGACTTGAAGTTACAATACGTTCTTTGGGAACACAAACAATATCTAGTATATTCCATCCCCTGGTAGGTTTTTTTGTTCCTGAATATACTCTGTGAATAATTTCTTTACTAACATTGTTGAATCAATATTATTCCAGTCTGTTTCTGGTAAATTGAAGTCCCCAGCTAATATTATTCTTTTTTCCTGTGTTTCATGTAAGAAATGTATGAATTCCTCTAGGTCATCTTCACTTGACTTTGGTGATCTATACACTCCAACAACTGTTATATGTTTCAGGGTTGTCTTTATTGTCACAGTTGCACAGTCTGTAGTGTTGGTGTTATTACCAAACATGTAATAATCACAGGTCTCATAGCTATCTTCAGTCCCTATCATAACAACTCCACTTGATTTTTTTACTAGAATGTCTGTTACAGTAAAAACATTTATACCCTGACAGAACTGGTTATAGATAGCATTCAGTAATAAAAGGTTCAAAATATAAATACAGTTTTCATTGACAAATACTCATAATGACCACACAAGCATACCTTACTTTTATAAAGATGCTTGTTGCTTTATTTTATTTATTTTTTTGTTTTGGTTCCTACTGTATCTGTCTGGCATCAGCCATTTCCTGGAAACCCCTCTTCAATTTTCCGCTCTATTTTCTCTGACACCTGTGCATCTTACCAACTTACCTTAATGACAATGGCCCTTTAGGCAAGGAAGGCTTAGTGTAAACAGATTGGGGAAGTGAGTATAAACGAAATGACAATATCTTTGTACATTGCCATTATACAAACATGACACCTGTGGAGGGAGTGTTTTGGTTTCCTCTCTCACTTTCCTATTCATTTCCCAAAGTACATTATTTATGCAGGTGCTTCTGCAGTAGTATCCATGGTGTTTCAGAAGAACTGCAAGTTTCTGGCTATAAACCCCCCTCCCCCAAGGATAGGTACGATCTCCCCCAGAGATACATTATTTCAGCAGATGACTTCTCAAGGACTGTGCTACCTAACCAATCCCATTTGGGGGTCTGTCCTAGTAGAACGTAGAGCTGGTCTTGTGCTTTATTTTTTATGACTGATGCATTCCTGTGTCTCCTATTAGACAACAACCAACTACACATGCTTATGGAAGATTCAAACGCACAAAGCAGAATGCAAGTTTTCAGTACAACAGTCACCCACCTTTTAATCCTAAACATCATGCCAAACATGTTTAGCATTTCAGAGATGACTTTGTAATCAGGATGCTTTCAAAATTGGACTAGAATCTAACAATTCACGTTTTGGCTCACAGATTAAGATCCTGTGAATTATGCGTCCTCAGTGAATGGTATAACTTAAGAAACTGCTGGAACTTCAGCTACGTCAGGCACCAAAATAGCTTGCTTAATGTTAGGTCCTCCACCTGTACCGGCAAACATTGACAGTGAGTTCATGATTGCTGGAAATGGGCCTACCACCTCAGACTCCTGTGTCCCCATGGTCTCTGCCCTGTAATACTGGTATCTACACCTTTTCAACAGGAAACATTTTGTTTGATAAATTTACTTAAGTAACACAGATGCTCCCCCTAAAGTAGCAAATCCACAAATTCAGAGACGTAAATGACTATGACTGAATCAGTTTTAAACCTGTAAATATTTTATGTAAATTATACTTGATCAGTTTCTATGTGGGACCTACTGCTGTCATACCATGATGCATCAGATACAGCAAACATTGACTCATACAAAAAGTGTGAATACAAAGTAACAAACAGGAGGAGATACAAGTGCAAACAATTTTTTATTACAAAATATGTGTGTACTTTTATCCATATTTCAGACTTCCTTAGACAATCTGAGTTTGGTGGTTTACTTAAAATACTGAACTATAAAACCAGGTACTGCTATTTAAATAAAACAAGCTGACAACAACAATAAAGTTCAAAACCAGACCAGGGTAATTTTTATTACTTTTTTATGATGATTTTTGTCCTCTTTGCCTGCTTGCCATCAGACCCACTCTGTATCTACTTACCCACTTGTTCCCCCATACATTTGGGAGAGAGCAAACCATGAGGATTATCGGGGTGGCAGCCATCAGGGATGGTTGGGGTTTTTGCAGCTGTGGCCCTATCCCTCCTATGCATGCATGGTAATATGCTAAGACTCTTAGCAGTAAAGGTATCAAGAGGAGTGCGCTCCCTTCTTCTATGAGTAGCAGTCCTGCCTCCCCCCTTTTTGTTGGGGTGTCTGATAGTTAACATCCAGGAGAAGAGGAGTATAACCAGTTGAATAAAACACATAGGTGTATCCTCAAAACTCATTCTACAAATCCAAAGGGGAAGGCAATACATACCTCTGAAAGGGGCAAAAGCCATAATGATGATGATAATAATAATAAATAATTAACATTAATGGGCAATAAGTTGGGGAAAGAAAAACAAGATAGTGACATAGGAGAAATGTAACTCAAAGGACTTTAACCCAGTACACACAACTGAGGAGGGTTGGGTATTTACAAGTGGGTCAGAAAAATGAAAGAAGACTAGAAAAGTAGACGTCATATGACATAAAATAAGCAGAAGACCTGTAAAGCTATAGAAAATGAAAAGTTTCAAACTAAGTTATAGCACTTTTTTCTCTAAACTGAAATTTCCTTGGTTTTATTATCATGCATCATATCTATTGCAGCCTAAAACCTACAAAAGTAGTAATTAGAAAATCTTTTAGCACATCTAGGGAGCATATTTATCATTATTGCTTTTTTTCCCTGTTTTTTCAGGGTTGTTTGTAGTTAGATGGGTTATATGGATTTAGGTAAATTAAAGGATATAGACAGACTCTGGTACCCTGTGACTTTTTTTTTCTATCACTGGCAATGCTACTCAAGCTAAGAGACTAGAATTTACTTTTGCACACCGCATTTGAAATTATGGATGTAGTAGTTGACTATAGTACCTCTTGTGATCTCAGAACATATACCTGCACTAATACATGCTCAGCCTGTGAGGGAGAATACAATCTCTCTAAGTGGATTTTCAGTTTAGCACTTAAGATTAGGTTTTTAAAGAAGAAATTAAGAGTGCTGCCTTCTTTGACTGAAGAAAGCAGTTAAGGGAACATATCTGGATGAGATGGGTTGTATGATATGTGAAGGCGAGTGAATATGCAACATAGGGGTAATACTAACAGACGTTGCAAAAATTAAAAGGGATAAGGTTCCAACCTAAGGGAAAGAAGTGATAAATTACTTTTAGCTTCTGCAGGAGAAAGAGATGAGTTATATATTCATTCAAGCACTAAAAATATGATGTTGGCTTTTAATGCTTAGAGTTTACTACTGCTTGCTTCTAAGATGTTCATGGCCCTGATGCTGACAGCTTTTAGACTCTGTTTGCTCCTTGTCTGAAAAAGAATACATTTCAAAAATGGCTTGGAACATTCCCATGAAATGTTTAGGAAGTTATACTGGAATACTTACCCACAGAATTTATTTAGATTAAGCTGTTAGCTTCAAAAGCAATGGAACAACTGTGGCTTCAAATTTTAGGGGAATGTTTTTATTTTAATTGTAATTTTTATGCCACACCATTTATAAAAGATAGACAATCCCACATTTACAAAGAAGTACACTATGTTATGACTGAAGGTACAGTTTGCATTTATAATCTTAATGTTTTTTTATATTTCTAACACCTAATAGAGCTCATAGCTATGCCATTGTTTTAAACTGACTGTTTTAGAAATGATACAGTTTGTCAATTTCTAAAGGCAATTTGGGCCTCAATTTGACCTAAGTTTGTAATACAAGGACCACATCTATTTAATGTAGTGCATGTATGCACCTCAATATATTTGTACATGCACAAAAATAGCAAAAAGCAGCTATCAGCCTTAAAGGGTTCATTGCACACTTTAAATCAAATGTTCCACCAGATGAATGAATTAAAACAATGAGTGAGAAGGTCACTGAAAAACCAATCAGTAAAAACAAAATGAAAACTCCAGCAAAGCTAGAACTTCCAATAAGTGACCTCCCAAACCTCTTGTAACAGCTCTGTGTTTCTAATGCTAACAGCATTAGAAACAGCATAACAGCCCTGCGTTTCTAATGCTTAGTCAAACACTCTGCTTGTGCTCTGCTGATGAGGTCATAACAAGGCCGAAATATGCATATCCACAGCTAGTGGGGTTTGGCTTTATTGGTCTGAAATTGTTCATTAAAATGACAAAACAAGTCATAGGCATTCAGAATTGCCAGTTAGCTGAAACACCTGATGTTCATAAGGATCATTTGCATATATCCCATGTGCCTCTGATACAAGAGGTTTGGGAGGTCACTTATTGGAAGTTCTAGCTTTGTTGGAGTTTTAATTTTGTTTTCACCAGATGAATGAATGGAAATGGGTTATAGAACTGTAGGAATATAGGGAAAGCAAGCAAAGAGAAGCACATAAGGGAAACAAATAAAATAAATAAATAGGCTAGGGGAGGGAAATATTTTTTTGGGGACATTGCCCATTTTCTTGTTTCAAAGAATGCAAGGTGAGGAAGGATGTAAAGGAAGGTGAATATATGGTTGAAGTGTAGGGGTAAGTAGCAAGGGGCATATTCACAAACACTTAACACAGCCAAGTGTGACAGGGGAGATGCTAACAGATTGAGGAAGGGAGATGACAGTGGAGGTTTAGACAGCAAACAAAGAGAAGACAACGGTGATGGAAATGACTGGACAACAAACAGGGAAGGGAAAGAAAAGTGCAAAAGAAGGCGAAAACCAGAAGGGGGGATAGGGAGGGTATGGTCCCCTATACTGCCATGCCAGTCTCATCATCAGTGAAAGGTCATGCGTTACCTTGGGCTCCTGGTTCTGATGGCACTGCCAATAGGGACACAACTCTGCAAACAACAAGATGTGTGCTTCTGTTTGCAGTCCTTCCAATCACTTATGTGTACCTCCTCCTTCTTACTGAAGACCCTAAGAAAAAAATATCCCTTCCTTATCTTCCTTCGGGAAAGCTTTGATATCCCACCTCTTAAATCTTTCCACCTCTACCTGCTTTAGATCCTTATCTAGTGCTCTCAGCCTCTTCCACATATAGTAAAAAAACAAGCAATTTTTAATTCTTTTACTTTGTTACTTCCTTACTCCCTCCCCCAAAAAACTATCTTATGTATTTGTATATTTATTTCATTACTGCTTAATATTGCTTCTTTCAGCAATCTTTTTACAGTTTCCTTACAATAGTGCACATTTTACATCCCTTTTAAACATATTAATCTATATTTGATTTAAATGGTGTGTCAAGAGTTGCTAATCACTGTGAATGATTTAAATGTTTTCTTTCTTACATGTAATAAGGTTGTAGGTGAAAATGGACTATAGTGGTCTATTCTACCTGTTTCAAACAAACAAACACACAAACAAGCAAGTAAATAAACACTGCCAGGGTTGACAATGAATTCAGAGGATCTACCGAACGGTCAGCCTCTGTGTAGCTTTGTAAACCTTGGCTCTAGATGACTGTCACTGTTCAAGTGGCACCCTGACCAATGTGTAAAAATGAGAAGAAGGGGCTTTGGATGGATAGATTCATATGCATGGGAAGTGGTAGAGTTACTCCTAACTCGAGTAATGCCAGAAGCAGGAATACTGACACTGCAGTACTTGTGATAATTCAATCCAATCAATCCAGTAAACAGCTTCGAGGTGAAGGTACTAAGTGGTGCAAATGCAAAATGCAAAGAAAACTTCAAATAAGTCACCAAAGTACCACCACGACTCAGGAATTTCAATTTTTAAGTTGAAGTTCATTTATTTAAATATAACAATCAAGATAGAGCTTTCGGGTTATATCCAAACCCTTCATCAGACATATAGCAAATAGCATTATCAGGGCATTTAAATACCAAAAAAGGCGCCAAAAAGTAAACATACTGGAAATCTCAATTCATATCAGTTTTGGCCACTAGATAGTGCTAAATACATATACATACCACATATAGAAACCTTTCTTAAATGTCAATAAAAAATATTTGTGATAACATGAGACACAGGAAAGGATTTTACAACCCCCATACTGTCCCTTGCATGTGCACTGCATTGTGTGTACATTGTCAGCATGAGATGACAAAAATAGTGATTTACTAGCAATATCCTCAGAAGTGGTACTTGCAATTATTAGTATTACTTGGACTTTTCTTGCATGACATTTTCTGCATAAGCAGGTACAGGTAGCCATTTCATATAAATGCTCAATTACTTATAGTACTTTACAGGAAAAAGCAACTATTATTGTTCTACTCTTTGCACCATTTTTTCAGACAGCTCTCAGTGCTGTATGTTTGTTACAGTATAGTCAGGAATCTGTTTTCTGTATTAAACAAGGCAGATACATTCCTTGTCCATTGGAAGCAACCTTATGCTTTACCATCTGGGACCATAGCATTTTATTAAACAATTTACATTACTGTATAGTTGTTAAAGAGTAAGCTGGAACCCTTAACCATGTCACACATAGCAAATATATTGCTTCCTATTTGAAAGCAGCATTTGATATATTATTCCCCACCTCCCATGTGTCCTACCAGACCACACGGAATACTACAGGGTCGTTGCACTATAACTGGGTACCTTTGTTCCATTCAAAGTGTATTGCCTTCACACTGTAACCAATCATTTTTGTTTGGTTATGTGGTACAAGTATCTGAGCAGGCGGCTGTTATATTATAGTTAGGACATTTGTCTTATTTCCATATTCCAAAATCACAGCTGTCATTGAAAACCATCATTGTAAATGAGTAAATCAGACAATCTTGATGACTGTATAGTTTTTAAATTGTAATCAGGAAATCTTTCCTCCACTTTCATGGCAGCACATGCATTGCAATCCCATTTAAATCAGATTTGTAGGTCCTAATAGCTGAACCCCATTATTTGTTCAGGAAACTTATGGTACTGTATAGTTATTTATTTATTACTTTGTTTGTTTATATTTGTTTGCTCCCTGGGATACTTAAACTGGGAAGAGTTCCTTTAGTGTGGAGATAGGGAGACACAATCTGGGAATATAGATGCAAAAAAAAAAAAAAAAGAATAACAGAGTAATGTGAGATACATGGCTTACCTACATACGAGGTATTCTATGATGGACTGGTATCCTCTTCAAAACAGCTTCTATGACATATAACAATAACGTCCTGAAATAGGCTTTTGCTGCCAATGACTCTGAATATAATAAAGCAGGTAACATGAAATGAATGAATGAATAATAGGCAGCTGAAATTCTATCCAGCTATATTCATGGCAATTAGTAACTGCTTATAAAGGTGCACAATGAATATACATGTATTCAGTATGTATATAGTATGCAAAAGAATGTTTGTGGAGTGACTCTACACTAGACAGTATTATAAAATTTGTAGAAAAAAACAGGCCAGCAGAGGAGAGCTGAGGATAAAGCAAGGACAGATTTAGGGCATAATATTAAATGAGACAGAGGAAGAATGAAGGTGGAATATATGACCTGCCCTGCAGCATACTTCTCAACTGTACCGAATTCTTCAATGTTTACAGGTTTTGATGGCAAAATAATGGGGTGCCACAAATTCCAGACTGCCTTTTGGACTCAGTCAGATATTTGATTTGAACTGTTTTATCAGGTAATAGGGAATATAACAGCATGGCAATGCCATCCTGTGGAGCACAATTTAAGTTCTGCAGATTTTGCCCAGCAGACCCGCCCACTGTCCCACTGATGTCTGCAGGATGAGAAAATCACCTCATCCTCCAGGCAAGAAAAAAGAATAAAAAAATGCATCTGACACACTAATGGGCCGGTTAACGCTTATGCTTATGAAATTTAGTAATGTCATTTTCTGCAGTATTTGGTGTCCTTGTTAGCAACTGTTTTTGTATTTGTAGGCAGTGGCTTAGCTGGTGGGGGGTGAAAGAGGTCTTTTCACAGTTACTTTATTAGTTTCTGGGCATTCTTCTTTAAGAACAGTTGCATCCTGTTCTTCCTGTTCGCATAATTTAAAATAATTTTTACTGCCAACGTGTGTGTGTGTGTGTGTGTGTGTGTGTGTGTGTGTGTGTGTGTGTGTGTGTGCATATGCATGCGTGCGTAAGTAAAATGCCCCAGTTAGGTATAACGGGTGGTTAGGGTTACTACTTTTTGTGTGTTCCTCTTAAAATGTGAGGTTTTCTGGCAAACCAGTGAGAACTGAATCCACTAAATAATGAGAGCCATCTAAGTTTCAGTCTTCCTATCTTTCAGGAAACACATGGTAACACAAAACATTTTATTCTAGCAACTGTCTAAGATTATACAAGCAATGTTTAAAATGTGTCCCTGGTTTTTGGGCCTTAGCCCCCCCCCCAATAAATTTTTGCTTTTTCCAGATTTCTTGTGCTGCATAGTTCTTCAGGGGAGAGACATTTAGTGCTACTTATACCAAGTCTGTTTGTGTTGTTAGTAGAACAACAGGTAGTATACTTGCTTTTGATGCAGAAGGCTGTGCATTCTACTCTCACAGTATGTAGATGGATTGCTGATATTGTACTGTGCTGTACTTTTAAAGGGGGTGGATGCTGCATTCCTGAGAATGTCCTCTTTGGCAGAGATACCTGGTAACTATGAAACTGTTTTCAGTTTGCCATCCATTTCCTATTGCAATATTACTAGCTTATCATTTTTTAATGTAATACAGGCAATTTATTCTTCAAGAGCAACAGGCACTTTATTTGTAAATGATCATTTAAAAAAAAAACAGCTAAAGGCAATGTTAGTTCAGGAGCCTAAATGTAAGTGTTTCAACCGTAATGTTTTGCATGGCTAGTTCTGCGATAGATTGCTTAAATATTTTCCATAGAAAATATTGTTTCATAATGATGATCTTTGTAGAAATTATATTGAATGTATTCCTAGTGTTAGCTAAATCCATATATTACAGTTATTTGAATTCACTTCTCTGCTCTGAAAGAAATGATTGCATTTGCCAAAAGCGCTCAGGCTGTAAATCTACCTATCTGCTGATTTCTTCTGTTTAAATGCAGCTCATTATTTTTCTGGCTGTAGAATGTGAAGTAATTAATTTTATTTTTATAAAAGAAAATTGTATTTTAGTTTTGCAGTTTGCACAAGTTCAAAGTTTGAAGCAAGTTCAAATATTAATTTAAATAAAACACTATTCTGTTTATTTTGTGTATAATATTTTGTCTGGTCTTTAACTTGTGTTTAAAAGTTTTTACCCCACAATTCCACTAGAGAGGGTAGGGTTACATAATTATGTATGCAAATTTTATGTTAATCAGCATACAGATTTGTACCTAATTTTCATGTGCCTTTGTCCAGATTTTTTATGATTTCAGGTTGAGGGGTATGACCTGGAAGATAAATATGGAAGGTACTACTAGGATAAATGGAGAATATTCACAGTGGAATAAAGGAGAACTTTTGAATGGGAAAGAATATAACATCTGGGGTATTAAGTCATAGTAGTGATGCAAGATAATTGGCTTTGTGCCAACAAGCCTACAGACCCTTGCATCATCTGGGACAAGACTATGGATCACAAAACAGGCTGTGGTCTGCTTCTCATCTTGGGATGGGTGTTATTGTTTTGCTTCTGGTGAAAGAAGAAACAAAGGAACATTGTATCCCAGCAGAGTGAAGCTGCGGTGAGACCAGCACTAGTTGTAGCCAGGCAGAAGCCATTTAGGCGACTCCCCTCTTTTCTTCATTCTTGACAAGCTAATTATTTCGTTTTAGTGACGTACTACTTGATTAAATACTTCAGCTGTAAATCATCAGAGTCTACTTATAAGTTTCATTTTAAGCGTTTGGCAGTGGCTTGTTTAGATACAGACACCTTGAGCTGACATTTTTCCTGTAAAAGCACCAGTGAAATTTCATCAATACTTAGTTGCACACACAGAAAATAATTTGCAGTGACAAGCACTGTCCCCAGAGTTGCAAATCAGATACTTCTGACATTGATTAATATTCTCATTCCAGCTCTATAATCAATAAAGGGCCTGTTGCCATAGATATGAACTTTCCCACTGTCTCCATTATGAGCTTCATGGATATGGGCATCCTGAAGCAATGTAGAAATTACCTCATGATTACTGACAACCAGTTAATTCTCAAACAAACTGATATTTTATGTGAGAGATGTATTTAAAGAATGTCACTGGAGGCAAAGCTCTTACATAAAAATACTCCTAATGTCAATAAGGTTGTCAGTAGTACACATGCTGCACCCATCACACACAGTACAAAGCAGACACACAGACCCCCATATGCTGAGGTGCTTAAATGTAACCTTCCTAAACTCCAAAGACCTCCTACACAAAAGTACACATAACAAACACCCTCAGCAGCCTCAAATGTACTCTTTTAAAACAACACTCACATTAACACATACAGCCACATCTCACCAAACAATCCAATATTTCGGTCATTGGAGACTCCATTGTGAGACACACTGATGTCCCTCTCACCAGGATGAGTAAGGCAGAAGTCACAGTAAGATGCTTATCAGGGGCCAGGATCTGACACATTATGCATGCATTCAAGTTATTGGACCACAAGTACCGGAATGACTCGGTCATAGTACATGTCGGTGTAAATGACCTGAGACATACCTTCCTAGACTAGATGAAGAGAGACATTGTTTTTTTCTTAGAGATTCTCCTAGCTAGGTCAACCCGCTCCATTTGCCCTCGCTGTGCTTGGACTCACTCCACTCCCCTACCCTACCCCCATTCCCACACATACCCAAATTCATTTGATTTATACTCTCAGCACTCCTCCCCCTCTGCCAATTAGCCAATCACCCATACCTACCAAATAGGCCCTCCCCTCCAACCTACCTCTTCCCTCCCTCCTCAACCAACTTCATTTCCCATCCTATTCTACTTCCTTCTACTTCTCTTAAAGTACTAACTTATTTTACTATCCCCCTACCACTTCTGCCTCAGCCTTTTTCTGCATATCACGTATTTCTGCTCTTTTAAAGTCTCTCCACTACTTCTCCTCCCTTATTCTCTTCTCAAATATAACCTATTCACTACAACACTTTAACAGAAACCGTATTACTCCTTCATTATGTCACTGCTTTACCTCACTATCCTCCTCCTCCTTTTCCTATTACTTTCTACATCTTACCATATATCTCTGCAGTACAGTAATGCCCACCCTCTCTCACAGCTACCACATCAACCCCCCCCCCCACATTTCTCATCTCCCCAAACCTATTTCCAAGCTCTCCCTCCAACCTCTTTACTATAAAAAATTACTCAAATATATCTCTTTCTACCATCATATCACACAAAACCCCCACTACTCTTAACCTACTCTCCTGTTTGTTTGATTTTCTTGAATCACTACTCCTGGATGGGGGCATCCACCCCAACCCAGGACCTACTTCTCCATCCTCCACTTCTCTCAAGCAAACACCCACTACCCACCACCCTCTCACACTACCCCAATCTCCTTTTCCTCCACCAAAATCTCTAACTATTTTCTCACTAAATATCCACGCATTATTAACAAAATTCCATCATTCCCCTCCTGGATCCATGTAAACTCACCTAACATCCTTACAATGTCAGAAACCTGGTTAAAACCTCACATCTCCAACTCCAAAATCCTCCCCACATGTTATAACATCTATTATGCTGATAGAACAAACATGTGAGGTGGAAGAGCACTCATCCTCTACTCCAACCAACTTACTCTCTCTCCACTCCCAGCTCCCATACCCAGCTTCACTTTTGCAGAAATCCTAATTGTAAATTTTCATCTCAACCCTCACAAAAATTTGCCATTGTATCTATATATATCCCCCAGGTGACAACATCCCTATTCTAGAGCACTCTCTCTCCTGGCTCACTCAGCATAATCCTTATGAAACTATTATACTCGGTGATGTCAACATTGATTGGATTTCACTCTCCTCCTCATCTCCAACTCTTAGCCTTAATCTATTTGGATTCCACCAACATATATCCTACCTAATCAGAACCAATAAAAACTCTACTACAGGTTCTTTAATGGATTGGATCCTTACCTCCGACCCCAGTCTTTATCATAGCCCTGGCATTCTTCCTAACTCACTTAGTGAACATTCCCCTACCTACATTCAAGAAATTTCAAACATTCCCCAAAGAACATCACTACAGTGAATGTCATAATTAACTCAATTTGACCCAATAAATTTAACTCTATGCTATCCAACATCAACTGGACCTTCCTCCATAACCTCCCTCTCAATGATGCAGTAACCACTTTCAACAAAATATTCCTAGATGTTCTGAACTCCATGGCCCCATCCAGAAACAATTAGAGTAAAATCAAACTATGCCCCCCTGGCTCACTAAGCAAACTCACTCCATTATGCATCAGAGGGATGCTGCCTGGAAAACTTTGGTAAAAAAATAGAACTCCTCCTCTACTCCAACAGTGCAAAGAACTACGAAACTTGTGTAAAAAATTAGTCATAAAAGACAAAAAAAAACTTTCTTTAACTCCAACCATAGCAGCCCACGCAACTCCCCCAAATTTTGGTCTACAGTTAACAAAATTCTCTATTCTAGCAAACCTCCAACCCCCAACCCCTTCCCTCTCAATACTTCCACTGAAACTGCTGCACTTGTAAACAAACACTTCATAGAAACAATTCAAAAGCTAACTTAACCAAATCTCATTTCTCTACTTTACCCATGCCTCCCAATCCCTCTCCCCCCATTTTATTCTCCTTTCAACCAGTCCCCACCACTTTTATCATATCACAACTGAGTAAACTCAAACCTTGTTCTCCCTCTGTTGATAAACTATACCCACACTTCCTTAAAATCACTGGCAAATCTATTGCTTTCCCAGTCTCTATCCTTATAAATCACTCTATTACAGAAGCCCTTGCACCAGACATTTGAAAAACCTTCTTCACAATCCCTCTCCACAAAGGTGGTAACTCCACTGAACCATCCAACTACAGCCCACTTGCAATACTCTCCCCACTTTCCAAAATTCTTGAAAAACATGTTCACACCCAACTACTTAAATACTTGATGAGCAACAATCATCTAATTCCCACCCAGCATGGATTTAGACCCCACCACAGCACATCTACCACAATATTCTCATTCACCCAAACTGTAGCAGAAGCCTGTGACAATAACCACCTAGTTTCCTGTCTATTCCTTGATATTTCCAAGGCCTTTGGTATAGTCTCTCACCCCAAAATGATATCTAAACTTTCTGATCTCCATCTCTCTAACCCCGCTATAAATTGGTTCTCTAGTAACTTATCTAACAGACAACAATCTATACACTGGCAATCTATCACTTCCCCATTTCTACCCATCAACACAGACATTCCCCAAGGCTCTATCTTGGGTCCCCTCTTGTTCAATATCTTTACAAACAGACTACACTCTGCTACCGAGCACTCTATACTCTTACAACACACCAATGATTCAACTCTTATCAATACCACCCACAACATTCCAGAATTCCTTGCCGGTACCCAAGACACCATCTTTGTTGAAACCTGGCTCACCAAAAACCAAATAGTATTAAATCCCAAAAAAATCTAAGCTTTTACTTTTCCTGCCTAAAACAATGGTACATCTTAAATCCTCCTTCTCTATTACCTCACTTAACAATACTATCATCACATCTGAACCCTATACTAAGTTACTTGGTGTAACTACTGATTAACTAAAATTTGACATGCACATCAACCAGTGCATAAAAAGAAAACAATCAAAAACTTGGACTTCTGTACTTTAATCATAAACTACTCTCTCCCCCTCTACCAAACCCTCCCTTGCTATGTCTCTTCTCTTAACCTGTCTTCTGTATGCAGCCCCAGTCCTTACGAACCTTCAGTCATCTGTCCTCTCTAAATTAGAACAAACTTACCACAAAATAGCTAGATTTGTCTCCAATCTACCAAATAAATCCCACCAATGTCTCGCTCTAAAGTCTTTATGGCCTGAATTTCAGAAACAACAACTTCTTCCACAACTACACATTACACACTCTATAACCCCACTTCCTGTTCCTCCATCTCTAACATCATATCACTCTATAACGTCACACTTCAGCTTCGCACATTTGGCAAACATCTTCTAGACATCTACAAACCTGCTAAAAATATAGGCAAGTTCCACTATACATTCTCTGTCACCCATTCCTGGAATGCCCTTCCCCTTAATATAAGAAGTATCCCTCATAAAGCCCAATTTAAACAGAAGCTTAAACACTACCTACTAAACACCTGGTCCTGCCCAAGTCAAACTCCTACCTGATATTATACTGCTCTCTTCCTAATTTCTACTTCCTTACTCTCAACATGTATCATTTTTTTTTAACTTCTCTCTAATACTTCCTTTACCTCTTACCTACTCCATGTTTCTTGTAAATACTGATGCACATGGAGTTTCTAGCTCTTACCTGTATATATTTTGGCATACTGAATTTATTTGATGTTATGTGCCTGTTTTCTGCATCTTGAACAAAACTGTATAAAAAAGTGGTTTTTATTCTTCAATGTATAACAACTTGAAACTATATAATTGTAAATATAACTATTTTTGTGCTATTTGTGTGATACTTTTGTGATATTGTTACTTGTATTGGGAACTTTTCTCCTCGGGTCTCCACTGAAAATGGGCTCCTGGCTCAGTTGGACTAACCTGGTTAACAAATGACAATAAATAAATAAATAAATAAACAAACATCAGGGAGCTCTGGGAATGTGTCCCCCAGGCTGGTATGAGCCTAGCACTGAGCAGCATTTTACCTTCTCAGGATAATGCCACAATATGAACAAGAGATGGCTGACTTTAATAACTGACTTAGTTTCTGGTGTCATTCTAAAGGGGTGCAGTATTTATCAGCATGGAAGGAGATAGCCAACAGACTGTGCTGCTTTGCCAGGGATGGCCTGCACCTTTCTGCTCCAGGCTTTTGAATACTAACTGAAACACTGTACTCTCTCATAGTGTCTTTTTTAGGCAATGCCAAATTGAAAGTTCTTCCAATATAGCAAATCAAAACCAAGAACATCTAAAAGTGTTACTACTCAGTGTTAGGAGTCTAAACAAAAAACTCCACTCCCTAGAAGTTCTCTTCACCCTAGAGAATGCTGATGTCTGTGTGGTGACTGAGACATGGTTTAAAGCTATGGAGAGGACACAGACAGTATAAGGTTATAACACCTTCCATACATTTAGACCAGCTACTACACAGACAGGGACTAAAGGTGGAGGTGTCTAGATTTACATAAACAATAAATATAGCTCAAGTCTGGTTAAACAGGAGAATACTGCTGAAATGAAGCCTGCAGATCAATTCACCTCAAATCCAGCAGATAAATACTCCAAATGAAGGAAAACAATGCTGTAAAAAGCTAGAAGATATCAATTTATTTAAGCCACAAACCAATGTAGCTTTTTGTCGGCAAATTTTCACCAACTTCTTCAGAAATTTAAAATATCGTGCCACTAATGTGGCGTACTTTAATATTCTTTAAAATGACATGTGATCCACACGCCCTCTTTCATTCAAGTGTAAAAGTGCAGGTAAAACATTTGGTTAAAATCTAATATATTCTAATATAACATATACCAATTATTTATCTTTTCTTTGTTACTTAGAAAATCACCGTTGGATACAATAAGACCCCCCCCCCCGGTCATTTCCAAAAATTGCTTAATCAGTAAACACTATCAGGAGGCAGTCAAGACCCTGACAGAAGAGATAACTGAATTGGATGAGGTAATCAAGCAGGATGTAAACTTCCTGAGGTATAGATATGATTATGACCGTATCTATACGAGTATTGATCAACATATTTCTAAAATTACTACCACTAAAATTAAGAAACTTCAAAGAGATATTAAAGCTTACAAGGATGGGGTGGCTTACCCTAAGCCCCCTAAATCCCAAGGTAATTATAAGGGATTTTCCTCTCGAGTGTCTGATAACCCGAATGGAAACCAAGAGCTAATTTATTTAATCAAGATCAGGATGAGACCCTCGAATTACCATCTGGAGGGACAGATCAAGAAAATCAGATCAGAAGGAGTGACCGCTTAGCCCTACAATCTAAGTCAACTAACCCCCCCACATGAATCTGAGAGGGCAAATTTTCAGAACCCAGCCTCCGGAAGAACAGGAACAGATACTGGAACAGGAGGAATTAACCGAGATTACGAATGATTTTACATCTGTTGATCATCCACCGTATGAGATAATATTTAATACAGGGAAGGATTTTAAAATCTTCAATTAGTCCAATTCTGTTTTTTCACAACCATTGGTTGACTTTTTGGCCAAGGGTTTATCTTTTGTTCCAACCCAGAGGGCTTGTGTGGCTAAAACCATATTAGATTTAAAGCTTTTTGTGAGAAAGCTAAATTTACATCTTCTGCTAGGGGATCAGTCTACCCTGAATAAACCTTTTCACATATCTAGTACTTATAATCCCCCCTTACACCCCTCCTTGAGTATTTTTGAACAGCTGTGTGACTTGGACATCCGTTTCCTACTTAATTCCAGACGTGCTGTCCATCGCAACTCTACTAAAGAGGAAAAGTCTTTACTGGATCTATTATGCAACTCTACAGTTAGAGTTATGCAGCCAGATAAAGGGGGTGGTTTGGTGGCAATGGAGATGGATGATAATACCAACAGAATGTCAGCTATCTTGGCCTCCGATACGTATAGAGAGGTATCTAGAAATGAGCTAAATATAAATATAGCTCGAGTTCGTTCCTATTTTGATGATATGTTCATCAGTGGGGTCATCGATCTGGATGTTTTTAATTTCATCTTTACAGCTAATCCAAAAATACCAGTTCTTTTTGGTAATCCAAAGATCCATAAAAACATCCAGGATCCTCCTATGCATCAACTGGTCAGTGCAAAAGGTAGCATGACATATGCTGCGGCTAAGGTGGTGGATACAATCCTTAAGAAATATGTATCCAGTGAAGCCCACATTTCGAAGCATTCATGGTCATTTCTGGCTAAAGTTGGTACAATTCCATTCAGTACAGATAGCCACTTTCTAACTATTGATGTGAAAGATCTATATTCATCTATCCCTCATGATGTGGTGGTGGAATGGATCCAAGCAATCATGATTACCAAAAAAGCACCAACCAAATAAATTATGATGGTTAGAGAACTCTTGGACATCATTCTAACATGTAATTTCTTTTCATTCAACAACCGATGTTTTCACCAACTGATAGGGGTACCTATGGGATCTCCTTGTGGGGCCAGTGTGGCCAATTTGGTGATGGCTTTCTGGGAGAAGGAATTTGTTTTTCCTAATGCCATAATACAAGAAAAAGCTTTACTATATACCCAATTTTTACATGACATTTTTATCATCTTAAAAGGGGACAAGGAAGTGGCAGATTCCCTAGTTGAAAGTATTAACAACTCCACCAAATTTTTGAAATTTACTTCGAATTTTTCAAAGGAAAGGATTGTATATTTAGATGTGGACTTGTTTAAGGATACATTCCAGGGTTGTTTTTTAGCCAAAATACATCGAAAGACCACATTCTCAAACTCCTATTTGCACTTCAACAGTAATCACCCACTCCATCAAAAGAAATCGATAGTCAAAGGCCAGTTGGTCAGGGCGGCTAGAATGGTGTTGAGAGAAAGTGATTTCCAAGAGGAATGCCATTTTATTCAAAATCTTTTTGCAAATAGGGGCTATCCAGAGAGCCTTGTCATGGAAATGTGCAATGAGGTTTGATCTAAGAGGGAAAATGGCTTATTTCTTCCCATCTTGAGCCATTCTACTGTAGAACCCACTTTGTTTCCACAGAACATTTATACCAGTAGTATCTACTCCTGCAGTTTCATCACTACTTTTAATATGGATGCGAGAGAAATAGTTTCAATCATCAAGAAGAATTGGTGTCTACTTACTTCAGACAATCTAGGCTTTTCCCAGTTAGGATCCTATCCTAAAGTTATCTTTAGGAGAGGCCCTAATATTAAGAACATCCTGGAAACGAAACCTAAGAGCCTTATAGCTAGAACTGGCATGTATAAATGCAGTATGTGTAAATACTGCTGGTTTGTTAAAGCAGGCACCTATTTCACGATTAGAGATAGCAAATATAACATCAAGGGGAGATTTAATTGTTCAAGTGGACACGTGGTTTATCTGGCCAAATGTTCGTTGTGTCCTGTATATTATGTAGGCAAAATGGACCGGAGGTTACAAGAGCGCCTATATGAACATCTATATGCTATCAAGAAAGAGAAAATTGATAATTCTTTGGGGAAGCACATCAAGGAGAAACCTGACCATGAATTTTATTTCATGGTCATAGATCAGTTACTTCCGGATAATGGGGGGGGGGGGGTCCTGAATCATTGATGTTGGAACTTAAGGAATTGATGTGGCAGTTAAAATTAGAAGCCTACCATTTCCCAGGTTTAAATAGCATGCTGTCTATTAACAGTGTATTAAAATTGAAAAGTTTGGATAGGTAGAACACGATGGGAATTTTGTATTGAGAAGATGATTTTATATATATATATATATATATATATATATATATATATATATATATATAAATATATATATATATATATATATATATATATATATAATTTTCATCTATATATGTGTGTGTGTGTGTGTGTGTGTGTGTATATATGTATATGTACACATGGACACATATTTACATATTTACATTTGTTCGGGTTAGATATAGAAATAAGTTTTGAGTTTACTTTACGTAGTCGGGTATTAGTTTGTTTTAGTAAGTTGAAGAGTTTATTTTTAAGTGGAATTAATAATTCACTTTAATAATTTAGCATTTTAATCAATAGCAGTTTGAATGTTTGCCGCTTTAATGTTGCAATTTTTGGAAATGACCGGGGGGGGGGGTCTTATTGTATCCAATGGTGATTTTCTAAGCAACAAACAACAGATAAATAATTGGTATATGCTATATTAGAATATATTAGATTGTAACCAAATATTTTACCTGTACTTTTACACTTGAATGAAAGAGGGCGTGTTGATCACGTCATTTTAAAGAATATTAAAGTACGCCACGTTAGTGGTGCGATATTTTAAATTTCTGAAGAAGTTGGTGAAAAATTGCCAATGAAATCTATATTGGTTTGTGGCTTAAATAAATTGATATCTTCTAGCTTTTTACAGTGTTGTTTTCCTTCATTTGGAGTATTTATCAGCTGGATTTGAGGTGAATTGATCTGCAGGCTTCATTTAAACAGGAGAATGCACTTCAGCTTTTCCATGGTCAAATCACCATAGGCAAAATCCAATACCACTTCCTTGCAAGCTATAGGTCCCTCTCTATGATCTAGAAAACCCATACCATGTATTTAAACTTATTGGAAACACTCACCATCCAACCCAATACCATATTCATGGGTGACTTTAATTACCCCACTATTAACTGTGAATCCTATGCGACACCAAACATACAGGCACAGAGATTGCTGGATTTTGTAAACACAAACTCCCTGGACCAGGATGTCAATACACCAACCAGGGGTGCAACCATACTGAATCTGGTCCTCACTAATATGGGATAGGGCTACACACCCCCTAGTGTAATGTCTCTGCTAGTAAATTCAGACCACAAAATGGTCTCGCCTGAAGTAAAACTAAAACCTGGAACCCCAGCTAACCCTGGAATATTGAGGTACTACTCTAAGGCTAACCCCCTGCTATTAAGTTATAACCTGGCAAAATGTCAAGCCTCCATAAATCCTGAGAACACTGCTGCCTATGCAGAACTGTTCACAATGCCCAACAAAATGGGGGGACAAAGGTCCAGAAATGGGGATGCATTTTAAATATTACTCTTATAAAATTAGAACGTTGCTATAGTAACAGCGTTTGTTTTAACATACATTTTCTGAAGGATTTGAAGTCTGAAACTTTATTATTTAGTGACTTAAATCCTTAGATCATCCCAGTGATTTGCCAGAAAACCACACATTTTATGAGGAACAGACCAAAAATATGAGCCAAAAAATCTGGGCATTCTGCAATAATCTGGACAGTTGAGAGGTATGTTGCCCACGGGACAGATTTTGTGGTGTCCTGCAGTCATTATTTTTATAGTTTTATAGGATAGTTATTTTATCGGTTATTTAGTTGTATTTATTAAATATTTAACACTAACTCTGCTTATGACTGGCCTCTTTGTAGAGGTTGACTTAGCAGTTCTAACTGCCTGGGTCCTGTCTGTGAGACAGCTGTCTATCCACTGGGTGAAATAAGGGTTTGCACTTAACCTCTTGAGTAACCTCTACAGAGAAAACTATCCCAGTTGACTACAACACATCAGTGGAAAGCCCAACACTAGTACTATCCAAAGAAGTGGTATCAGTTTTAGGTGATATAACATGCTTTAGTTATCCATGGCCTAGGAGTATATGACAGTGCAGAAATGAGACACACCATTCTTATTAACAACATGTAATCTCAGTTTCAGATTCAGGTTAGAATTTTTAATTAGTTTAGGATAGTTATTTTATCGGTTATTTAGTTGTATTTATTAAATATTTAACACTAAACTAAATCAAATTATTTCTATTACAAAACAATAGTTCTGTGATTTTATCCTTGCACCTAATTTAGAGCCAAGATAATATGTCAGCAAGTAGTCAAGTGATGACATTAATAAAACAGATGCCTCAGGCAGTGTTATGTTTATTTATGTAGCATTTATAGGATAAGCTGCCTGAAATAGTAGAGATTGATGGCAAAAAGACCAAAAAGGAAAAATAAGAAAAGAGAATAACTTATTAACTGAAAAACAAATTTGGGAAAACAACTAGATCTATGGAGGGCCCATTAGTCTTACAATAGAACTGTTATATCAGTTTTATAATGGTCAAGTCAGTGCTGCTGGCACAGATGGCAAGAGAGAATCCCCCGGATTCACTAATCCTCCATGCAGGACTACTCTAGTCCTGCATGGAAGTGCCAGTTTAAGAGGAGGATGGCAGCACTCCTTGCATATTAAGGAAGGCGCGCTGCCTGAACACCTAATGCTACATGGAGTATGGACGAGTGCCGGGGGCGTGGCTGAGAGCAGAGGTCTCAGAATAAACATGCCCCTGCAAAGTAGAACAGAAGAATGTGTACATAAAAGAGTGAGACCACATAAAAGTGTCCACAGATCCCCACCAACAGTCCCCATGTGTTCAACAGCAACAGTACACTGAAAAAAAAAACACGAAGAAACCCTTGTAGTAATGTTTTTAAAACTCCCGACTACAGCTAACCGTAGGTGCACGGGTCTGCCCATCGCGTAGCTACAAGTAAAGCAGCATGAAAGGCTGAAGAGGATAACAAGGAAGGTATAGCAAACGAAGCAGCACAGCAATAGCGTAGTGGTCAGAGCATCCACCTAAGGAGGAGGCATTCCCGTCTCATGTCCCACTGCAGCACATACCATTTTCCAAGTGTAAACTGTATACAAACAATTACATACATTTTATTGCTGTAGAACCTACCAAATAACAATTAAATGTGACCTGGAGTACTGCATGAAATGCACATGTGAGCAGTCAGTACCAGAATGAATATGTCAGCAATAAGCAGGCATAAGCACAGATAAGCAGAAGTAAGCAAATGTAAGCAATAGTAAGTATGTGCAAGTGCGTATGGGCGGGGTGAAGCACTGCCAACATGGATCAAGCAAAGGAGACGCTAACTGCATGTAACACACTGTGACCAGAAGTCAGCAGTGCTAACCTTTGCGCAAACCTGCTCACGACCGCTTGAAAGTACCTAAACACACCGTATCAAATGGCTGGTGTCACACGTGGGTCTGTGTACATCAACAGAGTCAGTCGTATGTATCGCAAAGTATACGTGGCACACAAAGTTGGTCGGTATGCAAATGAAACACAGTACCCAGCAATACCAGTCAACATTACCGGATATGTAGCTAAAGAGTTAGAGGTATATGTGTCCATATGAATACCCATAACTATATAGATATATACCTCCCCTCTCTGTAGTACAAATGTAGACATACATAGATAGACATATAAATAAATGCCTACAAATACAGATATACATATGCAGACACTCATACATCTACATGTCGCTAGATATATATACAGCAATATGTATGTGTGTGTGTGTGTATGTGTGTGTGTGTGTGTGTGTGTGTGTGTGTGTGTGTGTGTGTGTGTGTGTGTGTGTGTATGCAGACATATACATATATATAAGTATATGTGTGTGTGTGTGTGTGTGTGTGCGTAGATATACACAAATATATACCTGTGATAAGATACAGCACCCAAGAATGACATATGTTCACAGGCTATGCCAATGGAGGTGAAGGGCCCAAGCAAGAAATGTGTAACACGTAGCATGACCTCCCCCCCCACCAGCTGGACAGAGGAAACATACAAACAAACCCACAAACAATGTAAACAGTCCACTGCTCCCCAGACCCACAGGCAGGATACAACCACCGGGGGTCTATTTTAGATGGCAAACAACGGAATAACTACATGTAGATGTATATATGTAGAGGTATGTGTGTGTGTATATCTACCCACAGCTACATGGAGATAAACCTCCCCTCTCCGTAGTACAAATGTATACATACAGAGACAGAATACATATAAATACCCACATACAGATATATACATATGCAGACACCCATACATCCATATGTCGTTAGATATATATATATATATATATATATATATATATATATATATATATAGCAATATATAAATATATATATATGTATGCATACATATACAGATATACATGTATATAGTTATGTAGATATATATATATATATATATATATATATATATATATATATATATATATGTGTGTGTGTGTGTGTGTGTGTGTGTGTGTGTGTGTGTGTGTGTGTGTGTGTAAGTATACACATGTATATAGCTAGGATATGATACAGCAGTTACAAATTACATATGTTCACAGGCCATGCAAATGGGGGTGAGCGGCCAATCAACAAACGTGTAACATGTAGCATCAACCCCCCCCCCCCAGCTAGACCCGTGAAACATACAGACACACAATAAAAGTAAACACCCCACTGCTTCCCAGCCTACAGGTAGGATACTACCAGTGAAAGAGATCCTCCAAGTCTAATCTTGAAATAAAGACATATATTCAATGATTTTTGGGCTTCCTGCCATTACACAGATGTCCAGTGGCAGGCCACACATGTTCCTGGTTTACAAGGTAGGGGAAGCCTTATGATCCATGGGGCGAGACAACATATGTGATGGGTCCCGAGAAGTGGGGAGTTGGTAGAGTGTACTGGTGTGGCCTGACCCGACCTGCATCCAGAGTAAGGAAGAGTGCCGAAGAGGATGTGCAGTTTGGGAACTATGGGTATGAAATTATGGGCCTAGCTATGCAGGTGTTGGCTGGATTGGGTCTATGTGGTCCACCCCAGGGATGTATGCAATAGTGTGCATTGGCCAAGGCCGCCGCCCAAGGGGCAGCCACTCTCGCTACGAGTCCCACTGCAGCACAGTCTATTGTACATGGCAAAGAATGGAATAACCAGATGTAGATGTAAAAATGTAGAGGTGTGTGTGTATATAAATACCCATACCTACATGGAGTTAAACCTCCCCCTCTCCATAGTACAAATGTATACATACAGAGACAGAATATAATTAAATACCCACAGATAGATATATACATATGCAGACACCCATACATCCATATGTTGTTAGACATATATATACATATATATATATATATATATATATATATATATATATATATATATGTATACGTACATATACAGATATATATATAAATATATATATATATATATATATATATATATATATATATATATATATATGTAGAAATATATATGTGTGTAAACATACACACATATATATATATAGCTAGGATATTTATTGATTTATTTATTTAATTTATATCTGTTAACCGGGTAAGTCTGGCTAAGCTTTTGGCTCATTTTCAGCAGAGACCTGGGGAGAAAAGATCCTCAGGATTAGAAAAAAATGTATTAAATATTAGTATACAGCAGAAATATATATATCTAGATCTATGGGGTGGGAGGATGACATAAGGGGTGGGAGGATGACATAAGGGGTGAGAGGATGACATAATGGTTAAGGTGTTTACTTTAAAGACACAAGGTGCAGGGTTTGATTCTTACATGGGGTAACTGGCTAGGCTTCAAATGGCCCAAAAAGGGCAGTTAGTCTAGTACTAATCTATATATATAGATATATATATATATATATAGATATGATACAGCAGTTATGAATTACATATGTTCCCAGGCCGTGCCAGTGGGGGTGAGAGGTCCAATCAACAAGCATGTAACACGTAGCATCAACCCCCCCCCCAGCTAGACAGGTGAAACATACAAACGCACGATACAAGTAAACACACCACTGCTTCCCAGACCACAGGCAGAACACTACCAGTGGGAGAGACCTGTCACATCTAATCTTGAAACAAAGACATCAATGTCCCTTGTGGGACACCCCAAACATTGTTGATGATGTTAGGAGTTAGTCCCTGTAATGATTTATCTAACCAGGCCGTGTACGTACACGGACCTGTAGGTTGGGCAAGCCTGATGACCCATGGGTCGAGATAATGTACAACATGGGTCCTGAGACGTGGAGAGTGGGCAGTGTGTAGTGGTGTGGTTAGACCCCACCTGTACCCTCAGTAAAGATGAGTGCTGTAGAGGAGAGGCAGGTGGGGGAACTATAAGTATGCAATTATGGGCCTAGGCATGCAGGTGTTGGCTGGCACAGTTGTATTCAGACCGCCCTGGGGATGTAAGTGATATTACAAATTGGGCAGAGCTTCCGACCATACCTCTCAGCTTCTAAGAGCAAAACCACTGGGCAGAACCTAAACCGTTGGGGGGGGGGGACAAATAGGGACAGAAATTATATATTCCACTTACAACCTTAGAAAGTTGATAGAATAATAAGTTATGCATTAGCATGACTCGTCTGAAGGATGTGGAGTCTTAAACCCAAATACTCATCTGTATTTAATGACTTCAGTTCCCAAGGTATGTGCCAGATAGGTGCAGATTTTAAGAGGAACACACCAATATTATGAAGCAAACTCTGGACCATCTGTGGATTCTGTACAGTCAACAGGTATGCTTTCGCCTAACGGGCAGCCATTCCCGATATGGGTCCCACTGCAGCACAGTCCAGTTTACGTGGCAAAGTATGGTATAACCATATGTATTGTTGCATAACCCACTACACAACACCTATGAACACATTGTTGCAACACCCCACTATAGGCATGTATGCTGATCTAATTGGCATCACAAGGTATTATTGTAGTACTCACCCCTACCCAGGGGTGTGAGTGTCCAACACAAAAACCACATGCAGTGTATATGCGCAGCTGTTGTAGTAGACAACATAGCCAGCTGTGGATCTTCCCTGCAGCCGTCCTGCACATCCCTGGATAATTCTCCTACTAACTCCCTACTTTGTGCCCCATGCACACCACATACCTATCAGCTTCTGTTCCATTTCTATTAATGTTTACGGTTACACTTAGGTGACCCCACTATATTGCCAGTATCTGGAACCCCAACCCACATGTAGTATCACAGCTGTCCCACAGGACACATGTAAATAACACATGAAGGAACACCACAAGCACACCTGGAGTAGCACAGGCTTACTACCTTGCGAAACCCGCCTCTCCAACTCACACTCTATACCACTACATCAACTAGTGATACCGACACCTCTTGTCTTGCCTCACATACAAATCCCAGCACCTGACATACCTTCCCTATTGCTCCACATCCAATTATATCTACAAGCTACTATACAGTTACAATGTCACCCAGACTACCTACCTACCTACCTACCTACCTACTCCTTAGCTATTCCCCTCTGTTGTACAACACAGGTGTGGAATAACTACACCTACCCCGAATACCTGCAATGTAACCTATCCAGACCTGTTAAACAGGAATCCAACTTCACCTTAAACTAACCTTTGTCAACAGTCATACCTGACATGTAAACCTGACCTAAGCATGGATAATACTGACATTTTAATGTAAACTAAGCATGAAGAATGGGGGACATAGCTATGTTACATCTGTTACCCTCTATGAATGTGAACACCCCAGTAATAATTGGAATAAGTAGCTGGGGTCAATATGGAGCTCTACACCCCGGACCACTGCTGACAATGGACAAGCATACAGTTGGATTGTCCCGGTTGACAAATGTGAACAAAATACATGAGGTTGTGCATGTGTATGTGGGCGCAAGTGGGTATAAGCCTGTTTAGCCGCCGGTATGCAATTAACACACTGGTGAAGCAATGTAGAGGCTAACTCAGTGCAAGACGCTGCAACCAGAGGTCAGTAATGCTGTGCTTCATGCAAACCAGCGAATATCCGCCTACAAATGTTCTACAGTGCCTTAGTCACTCCGTAGCCAACACTGATGTTCCACTAAGCCATGGTGGATACACATTCAGCTGCTGTGATCACAAACACATCATCCAGCACAGTCATCCAACAGTATAGGAAATGTATATAAGTGTGTAGATTAATACCAGAACATGTGTCCATTGCTCAACCACAGTATTATGAGCAGTCTATGTGCAGCACAGAACAGTGTCTGTCCAATCATACCGTGAGAACAGTAGTCCTGCATAATACCGAAGGGAATAGTGATATACGGTGCACACCGTGGGGGCGTGTGAGTGTGCTTCATGCACAGTATGTCACACCTGGGGTGTTGGTTCCGTGGAACTGAGAGATGAGGCTGGCCATGTGTGTGAGCAAACCGCTGCTACACAAAACCCTGGCAGGATGCTATCAGTGGGGGAAACACTGTAGACCAGCTAGGTCTACTCTTGACACAACAAGTCCGTCCCAGGCAGGATGAACCAACAGTTGTGGGTCACATCGATGTCTCCACCAGTATCGGAGGAGGATCAAGAGAAGGCTGGTACATACATGGACTAAACTGATGAAGAGCTTGCAGACACTTGGGTGGGGACAGTATACTGGAGGTGTACCGAGACGTGCAGAGAGGGAAATGTGTGGAGGTGTGGTATGGCAGGGCTAGCAACTGGGGAATGGATGGATGCTGTGTACGTGGAGCTCAGGGGCTGGAGGAAGGGAACATGCATGTGTCACTATGGTAGACATATGCAAATGAAGCAGAATAGCAATAGTGTAGTGGCCAGAGCATCCACCTAATGTGCAAGCATTCCTGGGTCGATTCCCACTGCAGCACATCCCATTTTCCATGTGAAATCCATATGTGCTGTAAAACTTACTAAATAACATTTATATTTGCACAGGATTACTGCCGTAAATGCACATGTGAAGTGTCATAATGACTAAGGCACTAGTAAGCATGTGTAAGCGCATAACAGCAGTAGCACGCCTGGATAAGTAGTTGTAAGTGTGTGTACGTATATTTGTGCGGGCGTAAGCATTGCTTACATAGCTTGAGCTAAGTAGATGCTGCTGAGTGTAAGGAAATGCAACCGGAGGTTAGCATTGCTTAGCTCTGCGCAAACCCGCGTACAACCGCTCAAATGTCCCTAACTCACTCTGTATCTGACAGCCAGAGTTCTGCCCTGAAACAAAATATACAGCCTCTGCAAGGCCCAAACCTGGGATCCTGCACATCATACACTAAGTGATTTACCAGTAAACCATGGCAGATGTACATACCCACTCATTTCACATACATATCATCCAGCACAATCAGTCAACAGCACAGGAATTGTAGTAATAACACACCACACAACCTCTTAATGCATGAATCCCGGACATAGTAAGCCATAATGTGGGCACATATATGCTCTAATACACTTAAAATGTTGCAAGTTATACAGTTATATGTAGAAGAACACATATATTGAAGGAGATGATAAGTCTGAAACACTTACTTGTTGGCACGAATAACTGACCTCAGTCCTAAGGTCATCCATGTCAATTGCCAAGAGAATGAGGTACAGGCCACACATATAGGCAGAACATGCATGGACATATGGACAGATATACATCTGTAAATGTAGACAGATAGACAGCTATAGGTATATATATATATATATATATATATATATATATATATATATATATATATATATATATATATATATATATATATATATACATATGTGTGTGTATGTATGACTCACAAATAACCATATAACAGCAGTCGTACATAGATTAATATGTTCAGTGTGTGTGTATATATATATATATATATATATATATACACATACATACACATACATACACATATATATATATATATATATATATATATATATATATATATATATATATATATATGAATACATATACATAGCCAAAGCTATATCAATGTCCAGTTCTATCCCTCTATATATGGGGGTTTCACATATATAATTATGCAGATATACATATATATATGTATATACAGACAGACATGTGTATATGATTTCCACATAAGAAGAGACTCCTGGCTCACTCCGTACTACATAACAGACCATGAGCACAGTTAGTGGGGGTGGGGGCACAAATGAGGGACACCTAGTAATTAATGCTATGTAACCCCCCCCCCCAGCCCTAACGGATATGCTGTGCAATCCAATATCCAGCACATGCAGTACTTGATGGCAGGACCCATCACAACACAGCTACAATGCTCCAACAGTAATCCAACTCACCTGTACATGTAAGGGCAATATCTGTAACATATCATGCAGCTAGGCCATTGTACCGCAGGGAATGTACTATGTTGAAAGGGTACACATTACAACGGTAAAGATATGCACATCTATACATTGGCAGTCATGTGCAGGTATATATATATATATATATATATATATATATATATATATATATGTGTGTAAAATATATGGGATATATGGGTACATACACAGATAAAGGCTATTAGTAACCATACATATGTAGAAGTAGTATGGATGTACTGGGTGCAATGAATATCATACACACACCACTGTATAGATAAATCCAATAAATAACACCAACGCTGAGCAAAAAACGACCTTTATAACAACACAAAGCTTTCAGGTATTACACCCTTTCTCAATGCTTAATACAGGTTCATTTAAAAACAAAATTTAAATAGGAGTCATAAAATCACATGACACACAGCCCAAACATCATGTGAACAAATTAAAGCAATAATACAATACAAAATACATAATAATATCTAATAATAAAAAAATACATATATAAAAGTATTAATATGTTAAAAAAATTTACATTCAAAGCCTTACTTTAACTTTGTACGCTGTATCTTAGTTAAAACAGGCTTTAGAGAAACAGCAGAATTCAAACCTGGTTGACTATCTGCTGAAAATCTGACGATCCATTCAAACTCCCTAATCTCTAATAAATTTTCCATGTCACTTCCTCTAATAGATGATCGTACAGCATCAATCACTCTAAACTTAAATCTATGACCTGAACCATATATATTAATATGCTTAAATAATGCATTATTTTCACAAGCCCTTCTAATCTCAGACTTGTGTTCTATTATGCGTTCTTTTAATTTCCTAGTCATTTTTCCAATATAAAATGAACATCAGGCAGTGCAGGTTGCTAAATAGACCACATTATTAGTATTACATGTGGTCGACACATCAAATGTAAATTCTTTATGTGTTACTGGATGCAAAAACATGCTGTTATCAAATGTCCCACATGAAATGTCACCACAACAAATACAGTTACCACATACAAAGGTACCTTTCTTCCTTAAAGTACAACCAGAATCTACTTCTACTCTGAAGTCTTTATAGCATAACATGCTCTTTATTGTCTTCATGTTCTTATAAGCAAATTTGGGTTTATCATCCAAAACTGCCCTAACTTCATTAGATGCCATCAATATTGTCCAATATTTACTGATAATGTTCCTTACTGACCTTGTCTTGGTGTTATATGAAGTTATATATCTAAGCTTCCCTTCCCTAGTAGCATCATAACGAACACTATTTTTATATTCGTCAATTGACAAAAATATAGGTTTAAAGTAGTCAACCTATTTGTTACTACTTTAGTCTTAATATCAGCTAAAATTTCAGGGTCATATCCACTATCTAAAAATTCTTGATATCCCTCTTCTAACTGTTTCAAAAACCAAAAATCATCCATATTAAGTCTGCTAATTCTACCAAATTGTGCCATGACAATACTAAAAACATGAGGGGCATGCATACTAGACCTGTGCAAATACCTCCCTGCATTAACTTCTTTTCTATTAACACTTGTGTTCATTATATCACCACGGTAGTCTATACTAACATCCAAAAAGCTTATTAAACTATTAGAAAATGTGTGGTGTGGCAACCAGCCCCACAAAGGGAATACTTACATTACGCATATACCCATTCACAATTCAAAGGATATGACACGACACACAGGTATGTATACACAGACAACCGTTATTTGTGTTCCATACAATAATGTTTGCCATTACTGACAGCACATAGATGTTGATGTATATAACCAGTGATGGATGCAAGGCCCACACAAAACAGTAGATGCAGACAGTGCAGATATATAACATACTATGGTGTCCAAGCCAAGCCCTTCAATTCGTACAACAGTAGACAAAGGATTTGTTTGCATGATATGCAACACTCAACAATATCAGATGTAGTTCAGCAGCCTCCAATTACACCCTGTAGTCAAGCCCTACGGGGACATTCATTACTTGTGGTAATGTCAGTGTATCTGTCACATGTATGGACCCTGACCAACAAATGTTGTGGGAGTCCACGTTATGACTGGGATGATTATAGGAATGCTAGCAGTAATTAATGATAGGCCATTACCTAACAACCCCTAACTGTATCACAGCAGGACAAAGCCTGCCATATATGTGAAGGACAAAGGCAGGAACAAAGGGCCATACTCACAATATTGCAGTTACACACCCTGGAACATGCTGGTGTTACAGAATGTGTGGCAACATACCCTTATGTGAGAATAAGACATCAGGGACACAAATGGATATAGCCATATACTGCTAGCACGCAACATGCACACACTGCCAGTGTAATATCCGACAGAGGACCTGTTTGGTGGATAGACAACACATGATAGGCACACCTCTGTCCAGCTAGAGGATAGGCCCACAGTAGTGAGCTATGCAGGGAGACTGCAGTCCAAGGTAAACTAGTATGTACACACACACACACACACACACACACACACACACACACACACACACACACACACACACACACACACACACACACACACCCTGTAAAACCAGTACTATGCAAAGCATTACACCACTCTACTCACAGTCTGTCTGTATGTCCTGATCCTCCTACATATATGTGACTGCCCTGAGTGTGCAGGTTCTCCTGTAAGAGGTATTGCTACCTGCTGTCTGTAACATTGATGCCCACACACAGGAAGGATGCCCATCACACAGAGAATGTACAGGGAATACGCCCACATGATGTAGGGATTCATAGTGGGTGGTTGCCATGACAGTGGTAATTGGAAGTACTACACATGTGTACTCAGATATATATGGCTATATGGATAAGGACATGTCCATATAGTCCCACCATATGTCCTGGACATGGAGTGTAGCCCTACCCCAGCCCCTATAGTCCCAATGTCATAGTGCAAGGGGATGTCAGGTATGTATAGCTGATATATTAATATACATTTGTTACTGTCATGGGGATTGTCATCACAGACATGGTGTGTGTGTGGAAGGTGACATCTGCTCATAACATGTGTGCCATTGGCTACTGATGGACATCCTAAGGTTATCATCGTACAGTACCTGCATACATAGCAGGCTCAACAGCCATGTCACAGCACAGTGTAGGATACACCTGTATGACAGTGCATAACCACAGCCAATGTGAACACAGCCATAGCCACATATGGTACACTAGCATAATAGTACAGTATATGGACTATCTGTCCTACACCATCCACATATGTGCCACTCACAGAATGACCATACATATACTGGGCTGCTACACAGTCTGGTCTGATGGCTGTCTGTGGTATGGGACATGTGTGTGTATGGCCCTACAAACATGTAAGGTAAAACGGTACCATACAGTAGGGCAGCATGTAACATCAGATAGAAGGGGAGCTAGAACAATGACATCTACCACAGTCTGTACACAGGCCATAGTACATATTAACAATACATACACTGCTGACATTCACCATCACTACACAGACCTCAGTACTGTACAAACATCCAGAGAATGTCCATGGTATGGCATTAAATGTAACCCCTACTGTACATGACATGTGCAGCACTCTGATATATCACTGGCTTGTTATCAGATATGATGACACTATTTATGGTGTACAGCACATATGCACCACTTCATGCACGACATATATTGAAAGGCTGACAGAGATGTGGCTGACAGCACATACATAGGGCCAGTATAGACATGTTGCTGTGATACCCTCAATAATCTACCATTGTAATGGGGTTTGTTGCAACATATGTCCAATGAGGGATATGTAGTCAGTAACTGTCACGGCCTTCATCATGAACAGACTGCAATCCTCACACTACCTTCTGCATTCCACAGATAGATGCATCGTGGCTAACACATGAAACCAAAGGCACAACACTGCCCAGTCTGCAGATGACGTTGCAGATGGGGATTCCTCATATACATGGAACTGACATGGCAGGTATTGCAACATGTATGACAGGCATATCCAAACAAACACTGTTAAACCAACATTACTCCATATGCAGTATAGCAGCACTTACAGTCTGTAGTCAGGTCAGGCACATCCCCCTCATGTTTGTTGTCCTCTTTCCACAGTGTATGATGTTAGAGGTAAATCCCCAACCCATCTGAAATGCTGTTTGCCAAATGACAGTTCTTGCTCCTGCTCACAGTGACAGACAAAGGCCAACACGACCAAGATGTTCCCAGGTATTGAAGTGCATTTCCATGCAATTGGCTATGGGAATGTTACTCCAGCTGTTCCACATGCAATTGGCTAGGGAAGGGCTGCAATTCATGCAGAGGCCATGAGGTGAGTGACATCAGCAGCCTTGCCAAAGTAGAGTTTTTGTATTGTATGGAATGTGAGTAGCCTAAAAAGCATTGATCTCTACTCATTCAGACACACACACACACACAGATTCACACACAAGCACACACAGTTGCCAGGTCTGGGGTTTGAACATCTACCTAACTAGTTTATCACACTACAGCAGTATGCAGTTACAGAACGTGCTATGGCGATTACTGGGCTATCACTTTCCCAGAGGTGTACTTCTAGGTAAGTGACATCAGTAGCCATGCTAAAGGTGAATATATGTATTGTACGGAGTGTGAGTAGCCTAACAAGCATTTCCCTCTACACATTCAGAGACAGACAGACATGCACACAAACACACTCACACAATTGAAAGGTCGGGGGTTAGTACTACTACCTAATTAGTCTATCACTACAGCAGTACGCAGTTATGGGACGCGCCATGCATATTACTGAACTATAGCTCTCCCAAAGGTGTAATTCACATTGGATGACCTCAGCAGGCTTGTCATACTACTGCTATGGGGAGGGCCATGTGTGCATGGGCCATACCCCATTCATGTAGTGGTTGAAATGCCACATGCGGGCACACACAGGGTCATATGTCACAGGTGCGTGTATACAGCTACTAGATGGCTACTTCCTTGTACAGTCTATTTGCACAGCTGGGACGTGCACCACATAGTCTGTCATGCTGACAGGTACTGGTGGCTAGTATCTGCAGTGGGTTACATCTGCACCTCATGTGTTGGGGGCTCTTCGGCTGTGTGCCAGATGGGACAGGCCTGCATGGCTCCTTGTCATGGTCAACCTCTTCCACACATCTATGCCCATGTACCTGTGGCTTATTATAGTGTGTTGTCCTTACATATTTGTCTGTATTCCTATTCACTGTGTGTGCAAGGCAGGCGTGGTGCATACTGACATATGTCCGCACTGAGAATTGTAAATTCCAGATATGTCTGGTCCACTGGTGTTTGCAGACATGGCCTTCATTCCTCTGTGTGTGTGAGCATGCCCAGTATGACATCTCAGTGTGTTGCTGACTGACATTGCCTTCATTCCTGTAAGTGTGTGAGCATGCGCAGTATGACCTCTCAGTATGTTGTTGACTGACATTGCCTTCATTCCTCTAAGTGTGTGAGCATGCCCAGTATGGCCATCTGTGTTGCATGTGTGGATCACGTCCAGGTAGTTTGTACTGTGGTGCTGACCTTTGTGTTGTACACTGAGAGGTAGCATACTGTGTCTGCAGGGTGTCCATCGGTCATTTGCCATTGAGTGCTGCTACATTTTTGCAAGGCGGGGGGTTGGCACCTGACTCTTTCTACTGTTCTATACTGGAGTGGGGGGGCACACCTGACTGTTATTCTAAGTGTACTTTGGCTGGGGGGTGCACCTGACACTTGTACACATTTGCTAGGACTGTACTGGTATGTCAGGTACTCCATTTCAGTCTGAGGTCTTACCTATCCTGCTGGCTAGAGGCTTACCAGTGTACTACAGATCCTAGCTTTGTTTACCTACATATTAGTTTCTAACTTCCTACCCTTCACAACTTAAATCCGACTGCCTGGCCTGCTGTGGTCTGTCTGTGAAGGCCTGGGGGAAGGAATATCCATAGGGCACATTCAGAGGCCATAGTACAGCATTTGCTTGTGTTAGTATTCACCTGTCCTGCTGGCTGAGACTGTTGTTGGGTATGTGAACCTTCCTGACTGGCATGTATGGCTGTTATGGACACCCATGTCACTCGGTCCATTTCCTGCAGTGGGTTTTGTCACCCTGTGTAATACTGGCTACTATGGTGACTCCAGTATGTGTTACAGATCTCATGATGCCACTATGGGTGTCTACTGTCTGCTGCCGTGACATCCGGCCACTCAATTCCCTTGCATGTTCACATCCATACCATAGCTACAGGTACAAACACATTCTACTCCATTTGGCAATTGGTTGGTAGCATGATTTTACTTGAGGGTGTGCCAGACTTGAGGATGGTGCTGGAGGGCTGCCTATGTTGGATGCACATAGTACACTCTCTATACATGGTTGACACAGGTAGTGTCATTTTTGGCATCCTTTTTACTGTCTGTGTGAGTTAGAGAGAGGTGTCATTCCCTGGGCCCCTACTGTGTCAGTGCATATGCTATGTGTTGCCTCTTTGCCAAGGCCAGGGCATACTGGGCATGCCTCCTTCTGCCTACTGGGGCAGGCTCAGGTTGTTCCTCCTCTGAGTCACTCTGTGCCTGTACAGGCCTTGGCATTGGTGGGGGGCTGTGTGGCCCTGCCCCATGCTGTTCCTGCTGCAGATGTTAACGCAGGATCATACTGTGCAGCATAGCACATACCATAACAATTTGGGTGCATGTAGCTGGTGAATACTGCAAGGCTCCAACAGATGTGTCCAGACACTGGAACCATGACCTGAGCATCCCAAACACATGCTCTATTATATGCCTGGCCTGTGCGTGTGCCTCATTATGGCATTGTTGTTCAGGTGTGTGCTCCAATGGGTACCCAGCATCCCCCACTAGGTGGCTGTAGGTGATGGCCACATTGGCAAATCTGTGGTACAGCTGCATCAGATGCCATATGTGTGAATTGTCATAACTACCAAGGCAGACAGCACACACATTCATTATAATACCCTGGGCATCACATACGACCTGGCAGTTGATGGAGGCCCTACCCTGCTCACCAGGTGGTGCTTTGATGCATACGTGCGTGCAGTCTATAGCACCCACTACCCCAGGGTATTCTGCTATTTGCTGGAAGAGATGCATATTGTTGGTCAACACCTCACATGTGTTGAGGAAATATACATGCTCACTGGCATGTGCTAACATGGCATCCAGGAACTGGTGGAATACTCTGGATACTGATGCCTGCAAGATCCTCATGATATCCCCAGTTGTGCTTTGGGAGGTACCTGTGGCTAGTATACCTAGGCCTACACATACCTTGGTATCCACTGGGATGAGTTTCCCTCGGCCAGTTTGGTGTGTCAGGTGTGGCCGGCGCAGCTCAACAATTTGCTGTAGGAGGTCTCTGTCCACCCTATAGCGCTCCACTATCTCCAGCTCATGTAGCCCCTGGTAGGTTACCCTGGGTCTGTAAACTCTTCTCCATCTCCTCACTGTGGGTTGTTCAGCAGCATTCACATCCTCACCACCTTCAGCGTCTTGCACATATTGTTCTATGTTGCCTGCTGCAGCCCTTCTCATTTTGTAGGTTTGTTTGTTAACATATCCTCGCTTGTATACACCAGTGGTGTAGAGTGTGGAAAAACCAGAAGGGAAGGTGTTTGCTTAGTTTCTAGTAGTGTTCTGGGCTGGGCTGGTTTGCTGTATGTGTAATTGGCTAGTGCTGATACATTTCACCTGCCAGCTAAGCTAGTTCTCCTTAATTATCTTCCTACTGCTGTTTTCCCTTCCCAATCCCTCCCTGTTTAAGCCTGACTACGCGCCATGCAAACAGAGTGCTCAAATGTGCACAGAGCTGCTATTTCCAAGTTTAACTTCCTTTTTCCTCCTGTAAAACCCAGTGAGCGGTGTGCACACCTGCTAACACTTTGTAAAGAGTACTAGGCAGGTTTGGACACACCCCTATCTTAGCTGTGCTAAGCTAGGAGCAATCCCGAGTCACAGGGCTCCAATCCACTTACAATATGCCTGACACCCCCCCCCCATGATGTCACCTATATCCTAGTCTTGCACCCAGCTATTTATACTCTTACACTCTTGGGACCTGCCTCACACCCTGGGGAAATCTGGGATTCACTATCCTTCCCCTCATTTGCATAGGATTGCCTGCTAATGCATAGTTACATGTCTCACACTGAGACTCCCCCCTTAGCAACCACTGGCCAGGTTGTCTTCTGCCTGCCATTGCCTTGCATGGCAGAATACTGATTTTAGTTAGCTCATTTTAAGTTTATTTTCTTATTTTCCTCCTGATCCCATTTGCGCGCCACTGCCCTATGCTTAAACAGCCGAGATCGGCGAAAAAAAAATAAAAGTTGATTTTTTTAAATTTTTTTAAACAGTTTGCAATGCCAGTGGCCTTATACTTGGCCATTGGAATGGTTCCTCAATGATATGCAGCCTTTATTTGGAGCTGTCATAGCTCTGTTTTGGAATTTGCAGAAATGTACTCAGTTACGAACCAAGTACATTTCTGCAGATTGCACTAGTCTTGCACAGACTATTGCAAGCTTCCTGGATTGCAAAATCACCTCATTTGCATGGATTTCTCCTGAAAATTATGTGATTTGCATATCAGGGCTTAGTCCATGCAGGATTAGTGTTGGAGCTCTCATGCACGCCCCTGCCGGCTGTTCCTGGATCGAACAGCAGACATATTGCCTGCGTGAGCTCCTGCACTCATCTTGCACTCCGTGCAAGCTTTTGAGAATCTGGGGGAATGTGTTTTCCTAACTAATTTTATAGAATTTTTTTTTAAAATCAGGCTAAAGAAAGGTCATTATCTGAAGAAGGAGAGTACATATCTGCATTGCTTTATTTATTTAATTCAGATTAAATTAGGATCATGCACTAATTCAAATTTACAAACAGAACAAATAAAATAGTTAGCTATCAATCTGAACTAGCCAAGGGACTGGCATCAGTTGTATTAAAGAAAAGTAATTGAAAGCAGTCTCAGCCAAGAATCAGCTAATCAAAACTTTATGTAATTATTATTTTTTTTTATGTGAAGGGGAAAGTCCCCTGACTTTCCCTTGCTGGCTACTATATCCCTACACTCTTGGCAGTATTATAATTAACTCAAGGGCTGATACTATATGAGCATAAACAGAAAACCCTTTTACAATAACCCAGTTGAAGAAATCACATTTTTATTGGGGGGGGGGGTGGCTAAAGTTCCAATTTTCCAGCTATCAAATAATTTAAGAGTTCATGCCATCAAGATGTTTTATGGCTTGTACTTTATTTATTTATCTTTGTTTACTGGTAAAGTCTGACTGGCATAAAACCCTTTTTCATTGTAGGCCCAGGGAGAAAAGCTGCACATTTAACATCAGGTTTGACCTATACATAAAGTACAGTTACAGGATATCAGAAGGATTACAAAATACAGGTAAGTGTGCATACATGAGAAAAAAATAGCAACAGCTTACATTATTTAGAAACAGCATGTAAATAGTTTGAACATTCATTAAGTATCGACATAGGCTTGTATCTTGATATAGCATTGAAAAAATAGTGTAATATCTGAAATTTCTAGCAATCAATATAATGAAAAGACGAGACAGCTTAACTATGAAAATAGTAGAAATAGGGAAGCCGGTTGATAATGAAATACAGTATGATATATTAGCAGTAGAGCAACTATGAAAATATCATTACATATATGATTAAACAGTGACATAATTAGGAAAGTGAAAATAGTTCGGGCTACTTGAACCGTTATAAGGAGTATTAGTTTTGGATAGATGAGGTGAGAGAGAAATGAAAATGTGACAGAGGGGGGACAGTAAGATAGTGGTTAATCTAATCAGAGATAAGATATTGTAGCAACTTGAAGGTATGTGTCTTGGCTGTCTGTTTTACTTGCTGTGGGGCATAGTTCCAATTTTTAGTGACTTAGCGGGAGTGTAGAGAAACCTCAGATGAGTTGTGTGTTTTAGACATGGAGAGAAGTGATATGTTACTTGACTGTAGTAATCTAGAACTGGAGTATGGTTGGAGCATATTTTTCAATATTGGGTGTTTTTTAGAGAAATGAATTAAGTTGTGGACTATCTTGAGTTATGAGTATATAAGGTAGTGGGGAAGTTCTAGAGAGTATAAATTTCTAAGGGCTATGCAGTGGTGGGTTTTTAATGGGGTATTTGCTGCAAATTTGTCTATTTTGTTGTAGCCCCTGTCAAGTTTATTTTTAAGGGAGGTACTGAGATTTATAAAGATGGGGGATGCATATAGTAGGGAAGAAAGTAGGTAGGCAGTGGCTATGGATTTTCTTGCAGACCTTTTTAGAAAATGTTTTGTTCTGTGCAGTGATACTCGTTTCCAGTGGGTCTTTTTGATGGCCTGGAGCAGGTATTGGTAATATTTAAGTTAGATGCCAAATAAGACTTTGAGTAGCTTCATTTGTGGTATGCATTGAGTTTTTATGTTGTTAGATGGCAGGATCTGGAATATGTGTTTTTGTTCTATTCGATTTTTTGGGGTAAAGAGCATTAGTTTTGTATTTTCAGGGTTGAGGAGTATATTTGCTTAGGTGAGCCAGGATTTGGTGGATAGGAAAACTGCTGAGCAATATCTTGCAGGACATGTAATGATTGTGCAGAGCAGATGAGTACTGTAACATCTGCATAATGAATATGTCGCCTGTTGAAAACCAGCATAAAAATTGTTGATAAATATGTTAAAAAAGACAGGCCAAAGTATTAAACTTTGGGAACCCCTAATTTAACTGGCAGGAATGTTGAGAGGTCTTTTTTACACTTAACTGCTTGTTACATATTTAAGAGATAACAAAACAACCAAGTTAGAACTGACTGGTTTAGACCAAGAGATGCTAGACCATTTACTAGGTTCTGACACATTCTAATCTAGTTAAATACTAACAACTGAAAAATCCATGTGACCCCACACAACCAATACAAACTTACATAATAGTTTTAAATAAACCTAACCTTATTACCTAAAAAAAATCTTAATAAAAATGTTAAATATCTTACAACAACCCTAAATGCTGTAAAAAACAGTGTATAATTAAACACACTGTAAAATTATAAAAATGCTTGTTATTAACTAGCAGCATATAACACTTTAAGCTTGAGAATACTACTAATGGAGACATGTTCATTAATACTAGGGAATATGTTTGCATTACACATATGTTGCCACCATAATTCATGTATCTCCACTAATTCTTCCCAAGGTCCCCCTCTTTTGTTCTTTGCCACTTTCTCTAATACAAAAAATTAAAAATTATGGTCCATGTTACTAAAAATATGTTTGAATAACACATTATTCATATTCAGATTTTTAATATCTAAATTATGTTGATATATTCTTTCCCCCTGAAGTGCCTAATAGTTTTAACAATATAAAAAACACAGCATTGTTGACACTGTGCTGCATCCCCCTCAGTCTGGCAATTATAATATTCTTTAGAAAAGATGTTGTATTTATTAATCTTAAATCTGTTACCCTCCAGCATATATTTACACTGTCTACACTATCCACATTTATAGGTACCCGATCTCCTGTGATTAAGCTGGACCTTACCTTTATCCATCTTGTCAAACATATCATTGAAAGATAAACCTTTACAGAACACAATTGTTGTTTTCATCCCTAAACTATTTGTTATATATCCTGCTCCAGGATATGCCAATTCCTAATTATAATCTTTCTTATCGCTTCACAATCCCCAGTATAGGTAGTGATAAAAGCTCTACCAAACCTATTGACCCTGCTCTCACTATCTTTTACTGATTTATTCAAAACCCCATCTACCAACAAAGGAGTACATGTACCTACCTGTCTCTTAATTTTAACTTCATTGTGTATTACTGACACTAGGTCTGACGGATACGCTCTCCTATAAAACATTTGGGAAAGTGTTTCACATTCAGCCTCAAATGTTTCATCCATCAGCACCATTCGTGCCAATCTGATAAATTGTCCTTTTACTACTCCCTTCTTTTGATGGTAGGCATTTTTAAATTTACTTTTACAGTAGATGAAAACACCATACACTAGTTAGATGTGAATTTAAGTAGTAATAGGGATTTAGGTTTATTTAGTACCACTATTTCTAAGAAACCAACCTATTCTAATGGATTATTACATTTTTCCAGTAATCATCCATACCATCAAAAGAAGGGAGTAGTAAATGGACAATTTATCAGATTGGCACAAATGGTGCTGATGGATGAAACATTTGAGTCTGAATGTGAAACACCTTCCCAAATGTTATATAGGAGAGTGTATCTGTCAGACCTAGTGTCAGTAATATACACTGAAGCTAAAACTAAGAGACAGGTAGGTACATGTACTCCCTTGTTGGTAGATGGGGTTTTGAATAAATCAGTAAAAGATAGTGAGAGCAGGATCAATAGGTTTGGTAGAGCTTTTATCACTACCTATACTGGGGATTGTGAAGCGGTAAGAAATATTATAACTAGGAATTGACATATCCTGGAGCAGGATAAAGATATACCAAATAGTTTAGGGATGAAAACAACAATTGTGTTCTGTAAAGGTTGATCTTTCAACAATATGTTTGACAAGATGGATACAGGTAGGGTCCAGTTTAATCACAGGACATCGGGTACCTATAAATGTGGGTACTGTAAACAATGTAAATATATAATGGAGGGTAACAGATTTAAGATTAATAAATACATCTATTCTAAAGAATATTATAATTGCCAAGAAGAGGGTGTTAGATACACAGCATAGTGTCAACAATGCTGTGTTTTTTATATTGGTAAAACTATTAGACACTTCAGGGAAAGAATATACCAACATAATTTAGATATTAAAAATTTTAATATGAATAATGCGTTATTTAAACATATTTTTAGTAATGTGGACCATAATTTTAAATTTTTTTGTATTAGAAAAAGTGGCAAGGGACAAAAGAGGGGGACCTTGGGAAGAATTAGTGGAGATACATGAATTATGGTGGCAACTTAAGTGTAATGCAACCGTATTCCCTGGTATTAATGAACATGTCTCCATTAGTAGTATTCTCAAGCTTAAATTGTTATATGCTGCTAGTTAATAACAAGCATTTTTATAATTTTACAGTGTGTTTAATTATACACTGTTTTATAGTATTTAGGGTTGTTGTAAGATATTTAACATTTTTATTAAGATTTTTTAGGTAATAAGTTTAGGTTAATTTAAAACTATTATGTAAGTTTGTATTGGTTGTGTAGGGTTCCATGGGTTTTCCAATTGCTACTATTTAACTAGATTAGAATGTGTGTGTAATTTAAACTCTGAAGACGTCTTGTGTTATATACATACAAAAGTGCTTAGTTGTGGAATAAATTTTTTAATATACTGAAATTCTCCCTGTGGTGTTTGTTCCTTGGAGTACTAGTGGAATGCATTTGTATTTGCTGGTGGTTCTTAGTTTTAGAGTTATACTGGTGAAATAGAAAGCCTATTTATATAATGGCATTTAGAAAAAGTGGGTTTCTCTAAATGAATAGTATTAGTTTTCTACTTCTTTGCAATGCCTTCTTAATTGTAGTCAAAATTTGTAGAAAGTCAATTTCCTTTTTATGTCACATCCTACTTCCCTATAGTGACAACTAAAATACTTGAAGAGAAAGGTTAATCTTTCAGGTCAGATGTCTTGAATGACTTGACTGAATAATGCCAGATAAGGTTTCAATTAGTAGTATGAAGAGCATATGCGATCCTTGGAGCCTCTCTTTTTGGAACAACATCTCCAGCATCACCCGACTGAATTATGAAATATTCTGCTATTTTTAATGGATATAACAAATATCATTGAAAGCCTTACCAACCCTAAGGTGTCTTTGCTGGAGAACATGCATCCTAGTGCATTAGTAAAGTGATGTCTTTTATGCTGTTCACTGTAATGTGTTTTAGTTGGTCCCCTTACATAGTTCAAGTCCTATCCTTCCCTAACTGCTCTGCAGTGTTAAAGAGCTAGTCTGGACTGGAGTAGTACTTCATACCTGACCAGGGTACATCAGAGCGATTACTTATGATCATACCCGTCAAGATCTTCGTTGAGGAATTCTGAACAAAGTCAAAAATAACAGGGATGTGGAAAAAAGACAACAATTAGGGGCAATCTTTAAATATTTCTCCAGTTCACCTAAAAAGTTATGAGAAGAACATGTTTTGCATCAGCATGTATTTTCAGAACAATAAGAAATATGTAACTGTAAGGACTGACATTATTAATGGATTATAAACCTCAGTGATGTACCAGAGAATCAAACATTTTACAAGAGACAAAGCGAACATATGAGGTAAAACTGAAGACTTTCTGCAAAAGTCTGGGCAGTTAAGAGGTACACTGAAGATGCTGCATAGGTGGGTCTGTTCAGATCTTTTCACCAAGGCATTCAAAAGTGGCACAAAGCCATACACATATGCAAATCTATGGAGGCAGAACAATCAGATACACTAACACTAAGCTGGGAAGACAATTAACAGAAGCACATTTGCATTATGGCCACTCACTATAAGCAGTATCTTGTAACAGGAGGTGTGTGTGTGGGGTGCAGGAAGAGACTCGTGTATGCCATCACATTTTTGAAGTGTAGCTGGTCATAATTCTCTGCATTTTAATTTTAACTTTTTGGACTGAAGATGGTACAGGGTAACACCTGTTGATATTTGTCTGCACCAAGTTTTGGACAAGGTTCAAATATATCTAAATGAGTTAGATTTTAGTGCTACATTTAACATCATCAGGGTGGTAGGTTTATGAATCTGAAATATCTCTTCTACTGGTATTAATACATAGTAGGTAAAGGTCTTATGAAGAGCAAAACTATTCAACCAGGGGTGTTTATTTGGTTCAAGAAATTTGTAGATTATCTTAAAACAATCCATATATACAATGAGTTTGTTGTTTCCATTTGTTAATTTCTTCTACTAAGCTACACCATTCCATAATGGTTGGCGTTGGTTTTCCCAGCATCACTGCCTTTAATGTATTTACAGTATGAAATATCTGGAAAACTTACATATCTGGTCATGCCTCAGAAAGGAGCATCATTATTAGAACTATGTAGTCAACAAATAAATAAAACAGATGTAAACTGACTCAAGTAATAAATGAAGATCAGAAACTGGTAGATTTCTCTTAGCAGTACATTTTCTTTGACATTTACATTTATTGCAACATGTCATGCAAATAAAATGTGTGTGTGTGTGTGTGTGTGTGTGTGTGTGTGTGTGTGTGTGTGTGTGTGTGTGTGTATATATATATATATATATACATGTATATATATATATATATATATATATATATATATATATATATATATATATATATATATATATATATATATATGTATATATATATATATATATATATATGTGTGTGTGTGTGTGTGTGTGGATTCTTATCACTTCATTGAAAGACCATTTCACTGACACCCATTTCACTGAGACCAAATCACCTAAAGTTCACTTCACCTAAAACTCATTTCACCTAAAATTAATTTCACTGACAAGTAGTACTCTAAGGCAAGTCAAAAGTATATGTCATTTTCCCCATTGTAGTGCAATCCTGATGTTAGTATATATATAGTTGGGGGTGTCTGCGGGTCACAGCCCCCCACCTAGTTGGGTTTTACCAAATAATGTAAACCAAAACCAGACAACAGAAAACCAAATTAAGTGGGGGGCTATGCCCTCCACACTTTGCCAATGTGGGGGGCTATGCCCCCCAAACCCCCCAACTATATATACTAACACCAGGATTGCACTACAGTGGGGAAAAGGACATATACCTTTGACTTGCCTTAAAGTTCTACTTGTCAGTGAAATGAGTTTTAGGTGAAATGAACTTTAGTTGATTTGGTCACAGTGAAATGGGTGTCAGTGAAATTGTCTTTCAGTGAAGTGATACGAATCCATATATACATATATATATATATATATATATATATATATATATATATATATATATATATATATATACACACACACACACACACACACACATACATATATATATATATATATATATATATATATATATATATATATATAAATTCCAAAACAAACCCCCCTTTAAAAAAAAGCAACAATTTAAATGCTTCTGCAGGGGGACAAGCCCCCCCGCACCCCCCCCACCCTCGCTTCTTAGATATTCCAACTCTGAGATTGCACTACAGCAAGGAAAAGGGAAATCTCCTATTCCACACTGTATACAGATCTCCATTCACAATGTCGGGATTCCAAAGGTTCAGTCATATGTTCTCAGTCATGTGAAATTCGCTCTTTCAGGATTTCGGCATTGTGAAGTGTTTCCATACATATATATATATATATATATATATATATATATATATATATACACACATACATACATACACGCACACATATGCATTTTATTCCTTTCCTAACAATATTTTTTTATCGTGCCTAACAAGTAAATGCAAGTAGAGGTGGACGAGATAAATATACTCTTTTCTTCCCATGTACATAACTAGTCTTGGCACTACTTGGCTTTCATCAGTTGCAGTTGATGACCAAGACTATAGTTAGCATGACATTCCCACCTGCAGGACGGGTACTGACAGCAGTGCAAGCTTACGGCCTTGTGACATTAAAAGTGGATGAAGCCACCTGTTCATTTTTAAGTTACTAAATATGCAGGTGTTCCCAGAAGTATACATGTCCAAACTTTGATAAGGCCTTATTAACCTACCTTAGTGGAACAGCCAACAACATCCTAGGCATTGTTGTTTACAATCTAAACCCAGTCTGTTAGTGTGGCAGTTTCAAATGATAGAAATCAGTTACATCTGAGCTGCTAGATTTGTGTCAGTTGACTGACAGTCAATTTATCAAAAAAGGCAGTTCACCCAGAGAGTACTACATTCTTTATAAACAGCTTATTTTGGGGGAGATGCAGCCCCCATTCACATAATAGAAGGATCATTACCCACAGACCTAAAATAATCAACACTGTGGTCACTGCACCTTGAAGAAAGGACAGCATTCTGAGTCCAGTGACCTCCTTCAATGAACATGTGCTTTAGATAGCTGCTATTATTTGAATGTTTGGCCATTGTACAGCTGGTAGAATAACCTTCAAGTTACATTGCTTGAGCATTTTTCACAACAGGCAGAACAAATAGCAGTCCAGTCCTGCATGTGTTTTTGTAATGGAAAAGTCAGCTTGCTGTTTTATGATTAGCAGACTTAATTAAATTCAGCCGTGATGCTCTCCATTTTGGTCTGTTATCCTTGCAGTTCTTTTTTTATCTCTGTCATATTTTATAGGGTTTATTTCTGTTTGTTGAAAGCTCATTTTTTCAAAAGACAGAAATACGATCCCATTTATGCAAAAGTGCACTTTCGCGAATACTGTTTCACTGAACCAGTAATAAACACATAAAAGAAACACTGCATCACTAAAGCACGCTACAGTGGGGATAAGGTAATATACCTGTTTTCCCACTGTAGTGCGATCTTGGAGCTAGTATATATAAAATAGTGAGGGTGTGGGGGTTTGACCCCTGCAAAACTGCCTTTGTAGTGTTTCTTTTTTGTGTTTATTACTGGTTTGTTGAACCGGTATTCACAAAAGCGCACTTTCGTTTAAGTGCACTTTCGTGTAAATGGGGTCGTACTTCTGTTTTTCAAAAGAACGAGCTTTTGACAAACAGAAGTAGACCTGTTTTATAACATGTACTATGTAAGTATTGACAGTGATGATGTTTTATGCTTTGTAAGAATGGTTTATTCAAAGCTAATCACCCACATTTACTTTTGGTACTTTTCAAAATGATTAGTGAACACTTGTGAGTAAGAATCTCATTTTTCATTTAAGCTCATAATTTATTTTGTTTTAGCTTCACTGATTTTCTGTCATTTCTTTACAGAAAATGAATTCTGATGGCAGCAGAACTAGTGATGGTGGTCCAAGCAACTCAGATACGAGGAGCATAAAATCTAGACTTAGGTCATATTCCATGCGAAGTCTAACTCCTGCCACATATGAAAATTCTAATGTGGCTATTTATGAGGTAAAACCACAATCTAATCAGTAGCAGCTAAGCATACCAATGCAAACGTTGTGACTAAGGAATGTAGTATTTTAAATAAGATGCTAAACTGGATAGTATTTGGTTGTTCAGATTGTGGATTTAAGAATGCAAGCTCCAGCAAAATGTTTTAGAAATTAGGTCACAGAATAAAGCAAGCATGAACACTTATATGTTTGTGTTTCATAACATAATCTTGTTAGTTTGCATAGTGCCATGGAGCACAGATTCCCTCTTATCTGCTCTTCTGTTACATGAAAACTTGTACTGGCCATACAGAAAGTCTGCATTGTGATAATGCTGGAAGGTATGACTAACTGAATCCGAGGTGTGTGGGGCAGTTGTATATAAAGAGCCTCCCATATGAGAAAAGAGCATTCTGTTCACATGAAATATTCCAGTAGTCTACATCATGAATCTGAAATAACCACATGTTCCAATCTGTTGGAAGTATTGTCTTAAAAGTATGTTATCTTCCAGTAAAATCACAATGTTGGAGACAGGCTGCTTCTTAAATATGCACAAATTCATGTTGAAATCACAGTGCTTTTCACTTTAAATTGTTGTTTTTATGTAACTTGGAATACGTGATTCTGAGAGGATATGAAGCCAGTAAATAAAACCAGCAGTTCTGGAATTATCTCCAATGGGCAACAAGAATATTGTCCATAGTAAAACCTCTTAATAAAATATGCAACATTACTACAGCCTATTTCATCATAAAATACATCTCAAATTTATGGTCATGATATATTCATAAGGCATATCTATAAACCTTATTTAAATTCCATGTCATTACCTTAAGTTTGTATTTGCTCACAGACATCAGAAATTACTTCTTTACTGAACTGTATTAAATATATCTTTGAGTCAGGAGCATTCAAACCACCCATTTCCTTTTAAAGTGTTATCTTTTTCCAGGAAACTTCATTTACTGCCACCCCCCCCCCCCAAAAAAAAAAAAAACTCTTGTCCTATTTCTACTTGCCCAGTAATACCTGGGATAGATAATATATTAGCAAAGGTAGGAACAAATAAGCTGCCTGAACTCTCTGGCTTAGTTCCAGCTCATCCATTTTTTTTTTGTCTATGAATATCTTTTTTTCAACTTTTCCTTAATTCTCCCTGTTTTGCCAATGAATTATTTCAAAGAACTACTCATGTAAATACCAAGATATTTAATATACTCATTCTTTTTTTTTTTTTTTTTTTTTTACAAGAAACATCTTTATTAAATGATCACGTATGACATAGGCCATCATGCATTTATATAAATGACAACAGACCATAGTGACATAATTTTAGTTGCAAACATTATACATCACTTATAATCCATCCAGTCATTGTCAGTCAAACATTACACCGCTCATTTAAATCCTGCCTTCTTTTAAACTTCTTTCCTCCTCTGCATGTGTTGTAGGCACAATTCCTATTTTTTCTATGTAATTTGCTCCTACCCTTTTCTAAAGATCCCATTTCCAGTTCTTTTATTTCTGTTACTATATTAATTATTTCTAGTAAAGTTGGTTAAAACATTGATTTCCATTTTTTAGTAATTGCTTTTTTGGCAGCCACCATAATTAGACTCAGCAAGGCCTTACTATGTGCAGGCAATTCTGATTCTGTATCATAGCTCAAAAAATCATTTCCTTAGTTACTCCAATTTGCTCACCCAGTATCTCTGACAGAACAGTCTGCAAGGAATTTCAAGTCTGCCAACTCATTACACTCCCAGAAAATATGTTCCCAAGTACAACTTTCTTCCCTATCACACCTCCAACATTTGCTGTTTACCTGAGAAAAAATTCTTTGGAGTCTACTTGGGGTATAAAAATACCTATGTAAACATTTCCAAGGAAAGATCCTGAATTTTCTAGACTTTGTTGCATATTTGGGAGACATCCATATATCCCCCTATTGTTTCTTTGTGAATTGCTTATTTAGTCTCTCTTCTCTAAGCCTTTCTGACCTCCTCTGACTGATTCTTATAGTTATCATGCAATATTTTGTATACTTTGCTAATTATTCCTTTTCTAACACAGCAGCTTCTATTATACATTCTACTAAAAACTTTACTAGAGCTGGTCTTTTGCTTAGGATCCCCCTATTTCTTTCTTTTTGCCTGTACTCTGATAACAATCCTTGATAGGGAAAGCAATCTCTAGCCTGCAGTTCAAATACATTTTTGTCCTCTTCCCATTCTATTCCCTTTCCCTCACTAATTATTTCCTCCCAATACCTTGGTTTTTTTGCAAGTTTTTTTCCAATAAATTCTAGACCCCTCTTGCCTACTGTCTGTATCCCTAATTGCAATCATTCTTATCAGCAGAATCTCCTTTCTCCAGTCCCATGCTGACTTCGTTCTTAGAATACTTTCTGCTACTTTATGAATATAATATTCTGCATGGCTACTGTTATTCTCCTTAACGATCTGCAATGAAAATCCCAGTCTCTCCCTGTTTTCTTGAGCCCCCCCCCACTGTTTCATCATCATCCCTTTTCTCTTTGAATTATAGGTTTCTGCTTATGATATGTGCAGGAGCCTTAACTGTACAGCTCTGAAATACCCATTAAATTAGGTAATCCCAAACTGACTTGTTCAACTGGAAAAATCAACTTATCCCACTTGACTCTTGTCATCTTCGCCTCCCAGATAAAATCATTCATCTCTTCATTAATCACCTGTTTAGTCTGTTCCCACATATCCTTAGCTGCCACAGCAGAATCCTTTTAAATCCATCTTACTAAGTATTTCATTTTATCATGTTCCCATAAATATGGATATTGCTCATCCAAGTTGTGTGTGGGTACATATTGCTTTTATTGTAGCTTCATTCATTTTGTATCCCAAAAAGATTTGGAACTGCCTCAAAATGTTCTACAACACTTAAATGTCCTTTTTTTGTTTTATTAGATATACAATAGTAAAATTTGCAAATAGCTCCAGCTTTTCTTGACTACATACCCATTATAACTTTGAATTTTTGAGTCTATTATTCTATTTGCCAATAGTTCTAAATATAGTACAAATAACAAAGGGGAAAGAGAAAGCTCTTGCCTGGTTCCTCTGTTCAAACAGAAATTATCAGAAAGGAACTTACCCACTTTAATTTTCACCTCTGATCCATCATATCATCCTAATCAACCTTATAATTTATCAGGGAATGCAAATGCTTCCATTGCCCTGCTCATAAACTTCCAGCATACTCTGTCAAATGCTTTCTCTGCTTCAAGACCCACCAACAACAGTGGTATTTTCTTATGTTCACCTTCTGTCTGGATCATCAATGTTCTGTTAATGTTGTCAGATAATTGCTTATCCTCTGTAAAATCACATTGATCCATATCTATCAATGTTGGCATCATCTTTGCCATTATTTTAGCATTTACAGACAAGCACTTCAAAATCATGGACCTGTATGAAGCTCTTTAGGTATTATAGTCACAATTGCTTTCTTCCAGGATGTTGGTGCTTCTCCTCCTCATAAATATGGTTAAACAAAACTTTACTGATCTTTATCACTTTTTTCTCTCCTAGCATCCAAACTTCCACAAGAATACCATCTATTCATGGGGACTTTTCTCTGGATTGCTTATATATCACCATTTTTACCTCAACTCCTCCTATCCTAACTGTTAGTAATTGAGCCTCATCTTCCTCTAACCTTGGCATATTTAATTCTTCTATAAACATTTTCATTTGTACCTTTTCTTGAACTCCACATTTTCTGCTTTATACAGACTTTCACAAAATTTCAGAAATATTTCTAGTACCTGTATAGGATCCCTTGTTAGCTTCAATGTTATAGGCTCCTAAAACTTGGTGACAACCCTTTCTACCTTCTGTTGCCTGAGATATTACACTAAAAGTTTTTGTGCTCTGCTGTTATTATCAAAAAACATTTGCTTAACAGCAATCTTTCTAAACTCATGTATATTATCAAGGTAATCCTTTATTTTCTGCTTAGCATTCTGCAATTGCTCCTGTTCTTGTTCTGAGAGATTCCCCCTATTCAGCAATACTTTAACATTTGTCAGTCCCTCTTAATAATTATTTTTACTTCTTAACTTTTCCACCCTATTTTTAGTCTAGTTTAATTTTATCCCAATCCCTAGCTATATTTTCAGAAGAATAATTTCTATAACACATTCCTTAAATTCCTCTCTTTTCAAGAGATAGGTGGGAAAGTGCCAGTGTCTCATTTTTATTTCATTCTCCTGCATTTTATTTTAGTTATTATTGGCACGTAATCTGAAATAGTTATTGGATACATATCAAAACTTTCAATTAAATGCACATATTCCTGTGAAATGGAAGTAATGTCTATTTTTCTTTCATGGGGAATAATATGTAAATTCACTCTGAACTCCTACTATTGAAGTCACATCTTCCATGCCAGATATTTGCATACATTTCTTCACTGCCCTCCTTTGTGATATGTTCCCTCCTGGGCCCCCCAGACACATTAGCTACTGCTAATTAGTTGTTGACTCTCCAATAATATTCCTACTACAAAATCATAACTTTTACTTCAGAGTTGTACCTAACTGTAGAGACAAAGCCTGATCTTTTCTGCTATAGTCTCATTTGTTTTACCATTACAGAACAGGTCTTCCTTAATTAAATAAAGAATGCTACTGTAACTTGGGCAAGGACTGGTTGTCATAGACATAGTGTAGCCTGAAATTGGATCACTCACCTTTTCTGACCTTCCTGATTGTTTTTCACTCGCTCCCCACCACTGTCATGAGTCTGCCTGCTCCATTCTGCCTGAGTGGTCACTCTGTTCCTCTATTCTACACGCATTTCCCACCACCTCCAGCTAGTCCTACATTTATTTTAACCTAACCACACCTACCACTATAGATTTTCCAATCACTAACCTTAACACCCACCCACCCACACACTGCTCACTCATACCTTCTTGCTCATTAACCATTTATACTACTTCCTCTAGCTCCTACCAACCATTCAACTACTACTTAACCTCATCTCATTTCATTCTACTTCATTCACCTTACTTGAAACTCCAACTTAACCACACACCACCTTGCCTTTCCCCATAAACTAGCATCCCTCTACAATATTGCTCTTCCATACTTGTCCTAATTCTTCTCTTCCTGGCCTCTAATGTAACATCCTATCACAAACGATTAGTTACAACCTTCTCCTCACCTACTATTTCACTTCCCTTCCCACCCCATACTAAATTCATACACTTTGACATAGCACTGAACCTCTTTACCACCACCAATATGGAATTTTTCACATACAGGTATGCAGACCAACTACTTCATAAATATACTAAACTAACACTCAAACCCACTACTACATTCAATATCGTACCTCAAACTTAGAGGTGATATCCATCCAATTCTGGGCCCCAAAATTAATCAACAAGGACCAATCACACCAGCCCTTCCACATACTCATATTACTACTAATCCACTTCATAAAAAATCTGACCTTTGACTTCTAAACATGAATCTCAGGAGCCTATCAAATAAAATACACAAATTCCACTCTCCTCTCCTCTCTCACTCTACTCCCCAGATATAGCATGGTTAACTGAAACCTGGCTAAAACCTGAGATAAGCAACAATGAAATTCTAATCCCAGGCTACATCATCCACAGACTGGACAGAATAAATAAACATGGTGGAGGCATTATTTATAAAAACACACAGAAACTAGAATGCTTAGAACCAAACCTGCCAGGATTCAATAATGCAGGGATATTATTTAGTCTACTCAAAATAAATCCCAACAAATACATAACTATTGTAGCAATTTACATTCTTCCTGGAAAAACCCCACCATAATAGTGGACTTCCTCCACTGGTCATCCTTAACATTTCTTCAGGAAACCATAATAATGGAGAACTTTAATATAGACTGGTTAACTTGCACCTCAGATAACCCCTCAAACTTCATCAACTTGTACAGATTCTCCCAGTTAAAACAATGCCCAACTGGAGTCAACAAAATCACTAATAGAAAGTCAGTCCTAGACTGGGTTTTAACCAAAAAATCCTCACTTGCCTACCAGTTGCCTCCCCGATAGCATTAGTGACCAGCTTCCTGCTCAGACATTTACACCCTTCCAAAATAATATATATAGGCAAATTCGCAACAGAAAAAACATTTTCACCTCAAACATCTATATCCACCCTCCAGCATTGTGACTGGACCCCATTAACATTACTGCTCCTAGATACTGCTGTACTGTACTTTAATAATACATTCCTAAACATATTAAACAGCCAAGCACCTCCTAGGACTATCAGGGTAAAATCAAACTACATCCTCTGTCTAACAAAAGATACAAAGCAGTTACTTAACATCAGAGATAAAGCTTCAGTACAATATCAAGCCAGCAAAAAACAAGCCACCCTAGATTATCATCAACTAAGAAATAAAGCTGAGAAACAGATTAAAAATGATAAAAAATCTTACTATATTGTAACCCAACACCAAAACAATCCTAAAAATTCTGGATTGCTATAAAACTACTACAGCCTGAGTAATTCTTGACTCAAACCCCTACCAATACAGATAGGACTGACTTTCTATTGAGTTAGAGAAACAGCAAATAAACACCTAATATAAACGTCAAATAAACGCTTAATATAATATACCAATACCTTAGTAGCTTGGAAAAGGGCTCACTTATCAACTGAATTAGGGCAACGGCGAGTGAACGCAAATTATATTAGAGCCTTAGCTTATTGGAAAAGGGCCATGCTATTCTCAGCGTTTACATGTATCCTTCATTTAATGTTATGTGAAAAGTGGTTTTCCCGCCTGGCCCACAGAATCATCTTCCAGTCTGTTGTCATGATATAGCACCAAGTATTTTTCCCACTAGCTGCTGCTAGTACTGAACCTCATTGCATTGGAAATAGTAATACTACCAGTAATTTGCATATATCTAAGCAATTTTTCTCTTGTAACTGTTGATGCATTTGCTCTACTGTTTTTGCTCAGACGTTAACACCTACTTGTAAGGACTCATGCATGGATGACCTCGCTGTCTACCCTATTGATACATTTAACTGTTTGTGCTGAAAAGTTAATAGCAAGTGTTAAGACTGTTTTATTCATTAATTGCTGTCACAATTTGAAACATTCTTACTGCTCCCTAATGTTTGTTGTTTACTTTCTACACTTTATTATATTATAATTCAACTAGTGCCTATACAACTATTACATTTTATAAACTCCAACCTCTCTTTTTCCCAAGCTATACAGCCTCTCCTCCTAAGCTTGCTCTGCCTACCAGCCAAGCCCTCCTGGATTTCCAAGACCAGCAAAGTTCACCTTGTTTGCCTGTCTCCCTACAAAGACACTCCTGCTCTTTCTCACAGTAGAGAGACAGTAGAGAGAGCTAGACGACAAATACATAAGTATGTAACATGCTATAGTCACTGCCTGTTTCTGATCTGAGATTATTGTCCTATCACGTGCCTGATGCTAGTGAAGGGTCCCAACCAGAGAAGCCTGCAGCCTGCCCTTAGTACTAGGTGCCCCCCAAATATCTGCCTCATCCCTGGTGCATTTTCCTACACCTGACTTCCCATCCTACCTCTACTTTCTGTCTTCTCCATTTTCCTTTATTCTACACTCCAAGAGTCACGTTTTCCACCTCCATTACCTCTCTCTGTTCTTACCTCTATCTAACTGATTGTTTCTCACACTGCCCTGCTGCCTACCTTCCTTAGGTGTACCCGCTCCGTTCGCCATGCGGGCTCACTCCGCTCCCCTACCCTATCCCCAATTTCCACCCACCCCCACTACATCTACATTTATACCTTCCTAACCACTTCCACTTCCTCCCAAACTACACTAACCACCTCCTACTTCCCCTCTACTAATTAAACCACTCCCCCTCACCATCACATTCCTCACACCCCCTACCTTCACCACTATCCTTAACTACCTACTTAGCACCTACAGCAGTCCACCTTTTTCAACTTTCAACTTTCACTAAATATAACTCTCTCATAAGACACCTCATCACACCTCTCAACATATCCTATCATACAATAACATTTTCACACCCCTTTGTAACTACACTATACACTACACTTTAACAACAATAAATCATGACTACTAAGTGCACATCATTCCTAATCCATCTACTATTACTTCTGATCCTTACATACTTCCACTACCTCTCTCAACACAACACCACAAACCATATACCACCCTTTCACTCCACAAGCACTCTCCCCAGTTCCCACTTACATTCATTTCACTCAATAACACCTGAACGCTATCCCATTAACCTCAATCTATTCTTTAAATTCAAAATAACCTCTCCTTATAAACTCCATAGTCCCTTCCTAAGCTCCAGTATCCACAAATATCCAATAAACAATAGTATTCAAACTACACAATCCAAACACATTCGTAACTTAATCAAATACCTTACAACCATACTTCTATCCGGTGACATACACCCTAACCCAGGCCCAATCACCACTACCTCTATATCAAAATCCATTCTACTAGCCTCTCTAAATGCCCAAAGTATAGCAAATAAAATCCCTAATCTTCACGCATGGCTTTTCCATAGCAAACCTGACATCTTAGCTATTTCTGAAACCTGGCTAAAACCTCATATAAAAGACACTGAAATTCTTCCACCAAACTACTCAATAATCAGAAAAGACAGAACTCACAAAAAAGGTGGCGGGGTAGCTTTACTATATTCTTCCATCCTATCCATTACCCCCTATAAAAAACCCATTCCAAATCTCTCCAATGCAGAACTACTGTTAGCTATATTTCAGCTAAATAAACATAAACACATCTGCATAGTTTCACTTTACATCCCCCCTGGCAACAATGTCTCAGTATTAGAAGATATCCTATCCTGGCTTTCTATCAATATCACCTACGAAACTATTATCATGGGTGACACAAATATTAATTGGTCTTCCATTCAATCCTCCACACACCCTATACATATTAACCTTTTTAAATACTCTCAGCTCATCAACCTACCTACAAGACCCTCTAAAGATCTCTCCACTGGCAGTACCCTAGATTGGATCTTAGTCTCTCACCCCCACTATTATACCGACAGTGGAACTCTTCCCAACTCCCTCATTGACCATCTTCCCATCTTCACCAAACGTCTTCCATGTACACTACAGGCAACACATATATTAGCAGTCGCAACCTAAAACACTTTAACCCAGTAACCTTCTCAGACTCCCTAAAAATCAATAAATTGGGGCCCACTAAAAACTCTACCCCTGGACAATGCTGTAGCTTACTTCAATACTAATTTCCTAAATCTCCTGGATAACTTCACACCCATAAAAACCAAAAGAATATGGAACAGTACCGCCCCCTGGTTAACAAAAAACACACTAACTGCCATGCGTCTGAGAGACAAAACCTGGGCACGCTACCAAAGAAACAAAACCCCCTCTAACCTTAACGAATTCAAAACTCTTCATAACAAAGTTAAAAAGCTTATTACTATAGATAAAAAAAAATACTTCTCCACACTTCAAAACAACCATAAAATTAATCCTCAAAAATTCTGGAAAGGCATCAACAAACTCCTAAAACCTGGCATTACAGTAAACCCAAGTCCAGACCCAAATGCTCCAGATATCAATCTCACCACCCAATTCAACTCTTTCTTCTTAGACTCTATCTCTAAACTAACCACTTCCTTCTCCAATATCAACCCACCCTCTATGCCCACACCCCTCCTCCTACCCCCCCCATCTCCTACCTCTCATCTCCCGTCTTACTCCCTAAAACCCATCCCTACCTCTACCATAAAAACACTATTGCGAAAGCTTAAATCATGTACTAATGCACCTGATAATATATCCTCATCCTTCCTTAACATAGCTGCCGAAGCCATCTCCTTTCCCATTAGCATCCTAATAAACCAATCTATCCAAGAAAGTTATGTTCCAATACTCTGGAAAAAAGCTTTCATCATACCTTTACATAAAGGAGGCAAAAACAACGACATCTCTAACTTCCGCCCCATTGCCATCCTTTCTCCAATATCAAAACTCTTAGAAAAATGCATCCATCTCCAACTCCTCCCCTATCTCCTAGATAATAACCTACTAACCTCCACACAACATGGTTTCAGACCTGGCCACAGCACCATGACTGCCCTCCTTTCCTTCCTAGAAACTGTAAATGCAGCTAGAGATTCTGGCTGTATTGTATCCACCCTCCTTCTCGACCTCTCTAAAGCCTTTGATACTATATCTCATAGCCTTCTCCTTCCTAAGCTATCTAACTTAAACCTTTCCCCTGCCGCTATCAATTGGTTCACCAGCTATCTCTCCCACAGGCAACAAGCAGTCAAATGGAAAACAGCCATCTCCCCCTTCCTGAACACACCCACTGGAGTCCCACAAGGCTCCATCTTGGGCCCTCTCCTCTTCAATATATTCATAAATGACTTCTATCACTCAGTTCCCCACGCCAAACTCGTTCAATATGCAGATGACTCCACAATTATCTGCACAGCCACATCCATTCCAACTCTCCTAAAATTAACCCAAGATGCCTTCTCTACCACTGAACAGTGGATGAAAAACAATCACCTTGCTCTCAATGCATCAAAAACCAAGCTTATGATATTTACCCCCTCAAAAAACACAACCATTGACAAAAATACATTCTCTATCATCAGCCAAAACCACACACCTCTTGAACTAGTATCAGAAAGCAAACTACTAGGGGTCCAGATTGATGACAAACTCACATTCAATAGCCACTTACTACTAAACATAAAAAACCCCACATTAAACTTGGCATGCTTTATCGCCAAAATCAGTTCCTCTCTACAACTACTAAGCTCACTCTGGCTACAACATTCCTTATCCCTTCCCTTCTTTACAGCACTCCTATCCTAACAAACCTTCAATCATCCCTTAAAGCAAAACTGTCCACATGTTATAATAAAATTGCAAAATTTGCCACTGGCCACAAAGCATCTGCACACCACTGTGTATCTCTCCACAAACTAAACTGGCTTGAGCTTCCTAACTATCTGTCCTTTACTCAGCTCAGTTTTGCCCACAAACTCATTTTCCAACCATCCCTCTGTTCCTCACTCACCTCCACCTTTAAAATGCACATGCCTCAAAGACTCTTAAGATCTAATAACCAGAATCTAATAGAACTGTACAAACCTCTTCACTCTCCAGGAAAAAACCTGCTGTCCTTTGACCTGGCATGCCAATGGAACTCCCTTCCCCCCTTCATCCGCACTACTACAAACCTCCCAGCTTTTAAGAAATCCCTGCATACACATTTATCATCCTCCTGGGAATGCTCCTGCTCTCATCCCTCCTAGTTCAACCCATCCCCTACTGACTGCCTCTTCTCTTAATTAGTTTAACATAAGTAAGCAACAACTCCTAATAAGTCTCAAATTCTACTTTTCCTTAAGTCTCAAATTCTACTTTCCTTTCAAGATACATCATATTGCAATTGTTATTGCCATTTGCTATGCTATACTTTACATATAAGATGTAACCAGAATACTAGAATTTTACTACTTATAACTTAGACCCGTCTCTATGAAACCATCTCCTTTTTGACTTAGACCCACATTTGACTACTCCTATCAACCACTATTATTGCCTTATTACCACTGTTGTTGATAATTGCTTTTAATATGATCTGTTTAATATGATCGTAAGTGTTAAAGTGTGAACCTCAATTACTTGTAATTCCTTGTACTTTATTTTGGAGCTTTTCTCCCCAGGACTCCACTTTGGGCCCAATGGACTATCCTGGTAAATCAACTACAAATAAATAAATAAATTTAATACTTATTTTAATAATTCCATATTATTACCAACCAAAAATAACAGCAATACTCCTCTAACCATTCCAAAAGGTCCTGACAAAACTACCAGTGCCTTTTCCTTCAAGCCTGTACAAACCAGCACCATAAGAAATGCTCAGCAAACTTAAACCCACATCCCTCGCTGCTGATAACTAACCTGCTGAATACCTGAAGTTAGCTGCTGATGCTCTCTCGTATCATGTCTCTGTTTTGATCAATCAGTCCATTACAGAACAACATGTTCCCAAAATGTGGAAAATATCCTATATCATACTACAACGTAAAGGTAGGACCTCTACAGAGCTCCCTAAATACAGGCCAATTACAATTCTATTTCCTCTATCCAAAATTTTAGAAAAATATATCCACTTTCAGCTCATGAAATACCTAATATCTAAAAACCTTCTAACCAATTCCCAACATGGCTTCTTACCCAATCATAGTACCTCTATTGCCCTAAGTTTCACAAACACAATTAACCAATTCAGAAATAATGGTCAACTAGTTTCTTCCTAGACATGTCCAAAGCATTTGATACCATCTCCCATCAAAAACTGTTCAATAAACTATCAGCCCTAAAACTACACTGGTCTGCCCTTGTATGGTTCCATGACTACTCTCTGACCAACAAGCTGTCAAATGGCAACATAATTTCTCCTCTCTGTTACTTGTCATGTTAGGTGTTCCACAAGGCACAATCCTAGGTCTACTCTTTTTCAGTATCTTCACCAATAAACACCATACTGCTACCCACCTCATTACAATCATACATTATGCAGATGACTCCGCACTAATCAGTGCAACACCCTCACACTCTCAAATCCAAGAAATAATTCAACATTCCTTCTCTGCTGCAGAATCTTGGCTCTCTAACTCTCAGTCCTTAATCCCAATAAAACTAAAGTAATACTTTTTTCAAATAACAAAACCCCAGACTCCCTGTCCTCCTTTCTAATATATTCATCCAATAATACCAAGATAGATCCTGCTCCACAAACAAAGCTATTTTATGTCACAACTGATAACATGAAATCTGATAAACATCTATCCATAATCATAAAAAGGTTCACATTAAAGGTTAGGTTCTCTATATAGTATTAAACCATACCATACAAACTCCAGTAGAAAATCTATTGTCAAGACCCACCCACTTTCTACCCTACTTTACACTTATAACTTCACCAATCTCAAGAAAACAGACCTAGCAAAACTAGAAGCCTGCTACAATAAGATTGCCAGATTTGCAACAAACTCCCCATATAGATCTCATCATTTCACTGCTCTACATCAACTCAGCTGGTTAGAATTACCAAATTTCCTAACCTTCACTCAACTTACAGCTGTCCATGGCATAGTATACCATCCTGATAAGTGTCCATCACTTCCTAATCTACTTCAATATCACTTAAATAAAAGACACTTGCGATCTTCTGACACATTTCTACTGCAAGTCCCAAAATCTGATAACAGTTTTAGGGCTTCTCTCTACTCCAACTTTATCTCCAGGACTTAGAATGTGTTGGGGGATAGAATTTCAACATATGTGAACCCCTCACAGTTCAAAAAGTTTCTTAAGACTCATCTATTTGACTCCTGGGTTTGCTCATGTTCATCACCTGGATGATTATCATCCCTCCTGGACTGCAGCCTTCACACCTACACCTCTGTAAGCTCCTCTGTAGATTATCTCTCTTTCTAACATAACCCTAACTTATCTCACTCAGTACCTCTTTCCCAGCACTACCCTACATTCTCTCTCTGATCTCTCTACCTCCTCCACTTACACTCTTCCTAATTTTCCTTTCCTGTGATCCATGTAATAAATCAACAATCAAACAATACCTTAGATAGTGTTTATTATACACTACAAATGTCATATCTACCTAGATAAAAAGTAAATCTAACATATAATACCTTAGCAAGTTATATTATCCACTGGATGTTAATGCTTGGCTACTGACTTTATTTTTTATGTATAATATATGTTCCTCAGAACTTCCAGTTACTGTACTTTGTACTTAATATGTTGTCTGTTTGGTTCATATTGGAGCTTATCTCCCTGGGCCTTCACTGAAAATGGGCATCTGCCCAGTCAGACTATCCTGGTAAACAAATGTCATATAAAATAAATAAACAAATCTTAACTACTGCAAATCAAATTCCAGTCCCCATCCATAAGTAATATTCCCTCATGAAAACTGATTATTTCTCTCATAATTTCCTTAAGTTCCATTATTGCAGTTTTATGTGGAATATAAATATATGCCAGTGTAATCCTCCTCCCTTGCCAGTAGCACCTTAGTACTACAAATCTACCATTTTTGTATATTCTTCTATCACTATTGGCGCTCATCTTGCACCTAATATAAGTAACCCTCTTTTCCTTTTTGCCAGGTATTCTATTGAATACCTGTCCTAAACACTATTCTTTAACAAATTCACATGTTCGGCTCTTTCCAAATGTGTCTCCTGTAGCATAACTATTTGCATTCTACATTTTTTAATATAGTTCACTACTCTTTCTTTTTTAATATGCCTGTGAGACCATTAGCATTTAAAGATAATATAGAAAGCATCATTATGTTAAAAAGTTATTATTCCCACCTTTTGTTTGTAACAGCTTTTTTGTTAAGTATCTAGTGCCAGCTTTTTTATTACACGCACACACTGTTTGGCAGGTTGATCTTTTATACAGTTGTTTCTTGTCATATCCATTTGAGCGTATGTCACATCTTACAACACTTTTTGTTTCATTGAAAGCCCTCAAATGAACAAAAAGGACACAAAAGTAGTACTACTATAGATATACTGACATGCAGAACAACGTCTGCATAGAAAGGTGCCAGTTCGCATAGAATAAATAGGTCTACTAATACTTGCTTTGTCACAAAAAAATGTTGTTTCAAGGACTTAGTGTTTCTAAAGGAAAAGGATGGAAAACTACCAATCTTATCCATAAGTCCGGGTACCTCCTGTAATATATGCCAATTATTTTTAATAATGGAGGTATATTGCTGTATATCACTTGAATACTAAAAAACTACTCTGAACCTATCTTCAGTTGTAGTTAAGCTGTTTGTTTCATTGCTCTGTATAGCATTTCTAAGGTATGGTCTACACCTATATCCCCTTGAAACAACATTTTTGCAACAAAGCAAGTATTAGTAGACCTATTTATTCTATGCGAACTGGCACCTTTCTATGCAGATGTTGTTCTGCATGTCAGTATATCTATAGTAGTACTACTTTTGTTCATCCTTCACGACATTTTATTATTACGAGTAAGAGATATGTTGACTATCGCACTATGAATTTAGTGTATTTTTCTTTCTGTCAGAAATGTTTTGCATTTTATATAGGCAAAACAAATAGAATGTTCAAAGACAGAATCCTTGAACATAGGTTCATAGGTTCATACTAGGCTATCTGCCCAAGGGCATTTATAAGCCTAGCCCAGAGTTTTGTGGCTTTCGCCATCCCTTTAGTTTGGAGGATACTATGCACATTATTTTGCTGTGCCTCTGTCAAGCAGTGACACTGAGATAATCCCTGGGGTATATCTGCGATCTCCCATCCTTTGGTCAAGATTTCTCTTGAACAAAGCCAGCGAGGTGCTCTGCCTCACATGTACCGGGATTTTGTTCCACAGCATAGGGAGTCTCTGGGTGATGAATCTGTCTCTCCAGCACGTCCTATTAATAACCGTATTAGAGACATTAACAACAACAAAGAAAATAATGCTCTAGCTAATCATGTCAAACAGACTGATTGTACACATACTTTTAGGTTTTTAGTTTTTAGACAAAAATTTCCATTCCCTTTTCTCCACTATAGTGCAATCCCAGAGTTGGTATATATAGTTGTGGGGGGGGGGGGTTACTTATTTCAGAGTCTGTTTGGTTTAAGTGTGAGCAAGTATTTACTTACCCTGGGAAAAATTTGCCATTCTGGTATTTAAGCTTTCGCTAATTTTGTTTTGTGAAAATTGATTTTGATTATTTGAGGTTAGACCTTTCAAAGTAGTTCCCATGTGATACATCTATACTACAGTATACTTCTGAAGGATGCACTTTTTATGCCATTACATAAAAGGGTTCTAATGTCATGATGATGGATTTTATTAATGTGGGAAAGTTTTGCAATCTTAAACTAATCATAATTCACTTCCAGTGATGTGACCTGACAACAGAAGAGCTCATTGCATTTCCTGCTAGCTTTAGACTACACACAGCAATCACTGGTCGAAATTATCTTTGAAGTTAAGTACTAATCATGGCTGTGTTTGTTGACCTGACTGCAAATGTGTAATCAGGGCTATGTTTGTTGACCTGATTGCAAAAGTGACAGAAAAGAACCAGAATTGTGGACTTTTGATCTTTGGCTCATTATTCAATGGGGAGTGAATCATCACCTTAATGGCAATTATGTACTTAGGGACCCAACAGAGCAATAGGGCACCTAATCAGCCCCACATTCATTAAAGATGATTCTAATTGAACTTATAAATATCAATGAAAGCTAACTGCTTGGTGTGACCCTAATTCACAGAATAGCAAAATACAAGCTAAAAGTCCTCTGAGCAGTTTGGTGCCCGAGTGGTGTCTGATGACCATCATCACATCATGCAGAGCATCCATATTCTGGCAGCAGAATGATATAAAGGGTAGTGAGAATAGATCAAGGTGAAAAAAAATAGATTTACAGTGGCCATGAGAGTGGGTGTTTAGATGGTGAACAAGCACAGGAGTAAGACCCACACCAGTCTTCCTTATCTTACTTGGATTAGTTATCTAATGGCAAAAATAGGATTTACTCTCTTTTTATGGCAAATGGAAAAGTGAAAAGTATTCACTTTCTTAAATGAGAGAATTCTGGCCATAAATGACCACATCTTTACTGTCTGATAGCTATTAAACTCTTTTCAATATGCTAACTATATTGTAGTCTTTTCATTGACCTCACCTAGACCTGGCCCACATCAGACACAGACCAGATTGCTCTGTCCAAGAGTACCACCTGGTAAGATCCTAAAGCCTTTTGTCCAGACAGGCAATGCAATGGTGAAACAACATATCCCAAGAAAGCAGGAGGAGGAGGAATGAAGCCAACAGTAAACCATATGTCTTGTCCAAAAAAATACATATATATATATATATATATATATATATATATATATATATATATATAGGGATTCACTTCATAATCTCGAAATACTGAAACATCGAATTTCAGTTTCTCGAAACTATGAAACCGAATCCACAAAACACCGAAACTACAAAACCCCAAGCCCAAAACCGTGAAATTCAAAACACCGA